>NC_066543.1:928564-951064 GCF_024679095.1 Eriocheir sinensis
AAGAAGTAGGAACCAAGGAGTAGAGAGGTGAGGGAGAATAAGAAAATGGTTAAAATGACAAACTGGTGTAAAAATGTAGAGAAAAAGAAAGAGAGAGGTCAGTCGGGGTAGATCATTAGACAGCAGTGAGAAAGCTTCCTTGTCACGTCACGGCAAAGTTAAAAAGTTGATCAGCAGAGTCGTAAAAGAAAAAAGTTTGCGTGCGTCATAAAGTAGAGCAATTAGGAACGGTCTTGGGGGAGGAAAGTTTGACGTGACATGTGTGATATTGATGAGGAGAAAAGGTTAAGTCCCGGTGACAAGGAGTGATCGCAAGTTATCATCGACGACAAGGGAACAAAGCCGCCGGGAACCCATTACAACGAAGGGATTTGCAACTTATTATTACTGTCACTCAAGCTTCTGGGCCTGACTAAGCAAGAAAGAACGAAACCTTACTTCTGAAGCAACTTATTCTAGCTTTACTGAACGTTCCTGGCCGTAGTGGATTTGAAAGAACGATTCATGAACCTTCATCAACATATTACTACATGACTCAACCTTGTGGGCCTCACTTAGCAAGAAAGAACAAAACCTACACCTGAGTCAGCTTATTAAAGCATCACTCAATCTTCCAGGCCTTCCTAAACTAGAAAGATCGAAACCTAAAATCTGAATCAATTTATTAGTTTTTTCTCTCTCTTTCCCTTTTTAACTCTACGGACTCAAGTGTTTCAAGATGTTTTTGGTGGTGGTGATGATAATGGTGGTGGTGATGGTGGTGATGGTGGTGGTAGTGGAGGTGAAGGGCTTGAAGGAGAGTGGTGGTGGTGGTGAAGTTAGTTATGGTGGAGATGGTGATGGTGACTGAACTGGGATTGTGTAGTTGGAGGGAGAGAGAGAGGAAATTGAAATGCTAACGTCGAGATATATAGATATAGATAGATAGATAGATAGATAGATAGATAGATAGATAGTCAGATAGGTAGATAGATAGATAGAGTGAATCAGACACACGAGCTATAATATCTACTCTTTACTCAATTATTCTCTATCTCTGTCTATTTCTCCTTTACTCATATCTGCAAAAACGCTAACAGTAGACACAACATGAGTAACAACAACACCGCTACAAGACCAAGAGAGAGGCGAAAAGAGACCAAAAGGAACAATAACGCTAAGGGGAATGGAAGAGAGAAGGAGAGAGGGGAAAAAAACTCGTCTCTAACATGTTTCTCTTAAAGTGACGGACACACAGTTTAATCGTGAGTGTGTAGGAGCTAGGCGGCGTGTCCCGAGAGTCCCAGAGAAGCAGAGTGGGTGGAGGGAAGGCGAGGTGCAGGGAAGTGGATAATAGGGCAGGGTAGGGCAGGGATGTAAGGGCGGGGGAGGTGCAAGGGAAGGCAGGGCAAAGCAGGGTAGGGCAAGGCAGGATAGGGATGAGCGGGGTAGGGAAGAGTAGGGCGTAGCGGCGTCTTGAAAGGGAAGGAAGAGGCGTGTTGGATGCGTCACAGAGCGGGAAATCCCCCTCCTCCTTCTCCTCCTCGTTTGTCTTGTAGAGTGTCAGCCTCCATCTCGGCGCCGAAGACTACGCTTGTAAAACACACACACACACACACACACACACACACACACACACACACACACACACACACACACACACACCTACCCGCAAACTCATACCCCCCCCCCACCATCCTCACCCACTCACCCATCCTTACCCACCCACACCCACACGCACGCACACACACACACAATCCACGCCGCCAAAAATGCATTAATCGCTATTGGAATATTCATGTAATTTTACAAAATGACAGAACATTAGTAAATATGCAAAGCTTCAAAAATAATGCTGTTTATTTATTACTGTCGATATAAAACACACGACGCGCGTACGTACGGAGGTGTTTGTTTAGAGTTTGCGAATAGTTGTTGTACTTTTTTTTTTTTTTGTGTGTGTGTGTGTGAGAGAGAGAGAGAGAGAGAGAGAGAGAGAGAGAGAGAGAGAGAGAGAGAGAGAGAGAGAGAGAGAGAGAGAGAGAGAGAGAGAGAGAGAGAGAGAGAGAGAGAGAGAGAGAGAGAGAGAGAGAGAGAGAGAGAGAGAGAGAGAGAGAGAGAGAGAGAGAGAGAGAGAGAGAGAGAGAGAGAGAGAGATGAAGCAAATACACTCCTCACGAGACGAATTCAAGTTAGACACTACCTGAATACGAAGCAAGGCAGGCATACGCACCAACCCTTCCCAGCCTCAGTCAAGTCACGTCACGCCACCACCGCCACCACCACCACCACCACCACCACCACTAGCACGCCCCCTTCCCTTGCTTATCAATGCGGATTGCCTTATCAAACACCTTCTTAGCGCCGCGGCATGAGGAACAGATGATAAGGTCGAGGAATACTGATATAGAGATACGAAGAAAAAGAAGTATTGAAGATGAAGAAGATGTTTAAACGAATTGTGATAGAAAGATGCCTAGAGAAAAGAATATAAAAAAGAGGTAGGAGAGTAATGATAGACAGTTAGGAAGAGAAGGAAGTACAGAACACAAAGAAGAAGTAAAACGAATAAAAAGTGGAACTAAAATGAGATACAAGAGAAGAAAATGTATATAAAAATAATATTAAAAAATAAACGAAAAAACAGAAGGAAAGCGAAGGGAATGAAGAAAAAGGAGATCAAAACGAAGACGAAAAAGAGAAAGAAAAGTGGAAAGAGAGAGAGAGAGAGAGAATGACAAATTGGGAGAGGAGGAGAGAAGATTTGGAGAGAGAGAGAGAGAGAGAGAGAGAGAGAGAGAGAGAGAGAGAGAGAGAGAGAGAGAGAGAGAGAGAGAGAGAGAGAGAGAGAGAGAGAGAGAGAGAGAGAGAGAGAGAGAGAGAGAGAGAGAGAGAGAGAGAGAGAGAGAGAGAGAGAGAGAGAGAGAGAGAGAGAGAGAGAGAGAGAGAGAGAGACCTAAAACGAGAGAAAGAAAAAAAGAGAGGAAGAAAAATGGCCCAGGAGAGGAAAGGAGGGAAAAATATGAGAGAGAGAGGAATAGAGAATTTTGTTTTTGCCTCCTAATCAGATCCTTCTTCCTCCTCCTTCTCCTCCTCCTCCTCCTCCTCCTCTTCCTCTTTTTATCATTTTCTGCCTCACTTCCTTCTCTGTTTCCTTCTTACCATGATAATCCTTTTCTGATTTATCATGTCTCTCTCTCATCTTGATCTCATTTTATTTCCTGCACTACGCATCCTTTGTCACCCTCCTCCTCCTCCTCCTCCTCTCCTCCTCCTCTTCCTCCTCCTCCTCCTCCTCCTTTTTATCTCTTCTCCTCTTTCTCATTTCTCATTTTTCGTTTTTCCTTTTTCTCCTCTTCCTCTTAATCTTACTCTTCTTCCTTTTTCATCCGCACACACACACACACACACACACACACACACACACACACACACACACACACACACACACACACACGCACACACACACTTGTCCAACTTCACTGTAAAGAAACACTAAACTGGGTACAAGACAAACAACGAAGACAGGAATGGAAGATGATGAAGAGAGGCAGAGACGAAGAGAGAAATTAAGGAGAGTGAGTGAGGGAGGGAGAGACGGAAGAAGGGGGGAGGTTGAGTGAACGAGAGGAGGGAGGGAGGTTGAGTGAGCGAGAGGAAGGCGTGAGAAAATGAGTGAGTGAATGAGAGAGGGAGAGAGAAAGGGAAAAAATAGAGGAGAGGGTGAACGGAAGGAGAAAAGAAGGGGAGATAAATGAGGGAGAGAGGAAGGCAGGAAGGAAAAAGAAGGTGAGGCATAGAGTGGTTGAGAGAGGTAGAGAGGCAAAGAGAGAAGGTCAAGCGATGAGATTTGGGATTTTTCAGTCACCGCCGAGTGGCCTAAGACTTCCCCAGCATGCTGTCCTGAGGACTATCCATCAGCCCGGACACTAGATTTTCTCTCTAAAGACAGGATCAAAGATGAACTCCTAGGGACAGCATGATCCAAGCAAAATGGCGACACTATAAACACTTGTCTGCGCCATATCGGGCTGAAGCAGACCATCAGGCCCCACAAAAAAGCCCACCGGCGCTATAGGCAGAAACGTAAGAAAAAAAATGCCCTTTACACTCACCTCTTCAATGTGGTGGAGATATGCGTGCCTCCAGGTCACGGTGCTGGCGGGGGTGTGGCTAAAGACTGACCGATCATGCCCACAACCTCTCTCTCTCTCAGCACATCCACCAGCCGGAAAGAGATGCATAAAAATGTGTTTAGGAAGGGTGTCAGATGTGCAGTACCCTGAGATAAATGAATAAAAGGTGCTTAGGCAGTGTCAGTGATATGAAGTATGTGTAATTTTGTTTAAATCACAAATCTGCACGTGAAATGTTTATAAATAATTATTTTGAACCTAAAATTCCCTTTCAGAGTGTCAACTAGTCATCTTTCCTTATTTTATCCAGACATTTGCATCGTATATTCATTGAACTTTGGAGGACATATGAACGCCCATTTCAGTTAACCTCAGGAGTGAACGGACAACTAAGTAATCACATGCACTCGTATCAAAATATAAATCCCACCCTAAAGGTTGTGAGTATATATATAGCTTACAACCAACGAACCCACGTGTTGTGCAGCAAGCAAACCCCGCGTGCTGCCAAGAACAGCCGGCAATGAAAAGTGAACCCCAGGACGCGCCGGTGGAATCCATTATTTAGCGTCGCAATGCACGGCTCAAGGCGGCACGTGCTGGAGTCCGCCTTGCTCTGGTTGTGAGGACTCGGCCGCCGCATTGCTTCCATCATCACACGTCTTGAAAATCCTTCCTGCGTTCCTTCTGCTTCTTCTTTTCTTCTTTTTTTTACTTTATTTAATATTTTTCTCTCTCTCTCTCTCTCTCTCTCTGTTCGTGCTTGCCTGCCTCTATTTGTCTCCTCAAACACATTAATTTTAATTAACTCGATGGCGCCCATTATAAATTTCTTGTTATTTTATCTCGTTCGCTCTCTGTTTGATCATTAAAAGCAAGCTGAGTGGAGTCTGTCTGTCTGTCTGTCTGTCTATCGCTCCCTCTCGCTTTCTCTCTCTCCCCTCACCTCTTCCCTCTCCTCCTTCTCCTTCTCTTCCTCCCTCTCCTCCCCTTACCCTTGCCCCTCTCCGTCATCTTCCCGAACCAATCCCCTCACCTCCTCCTCCTCCTCATCCTCCTCCTCCTCCTCCTCCTCTTCCTCCTCCTCTACGTCATATTTCCATCAGTTTCTTTCTTTTCTTTTTCTTTCACTCCATTTTTGTCCTTCTTTCCTCTTCTCTAAACTCAATATTTATTAAAGTAGCATCGCCGGGAAATGTGCAAAAGACAAGTAATTTTTCAGGATAATTATTACTCTCTGATGAATGTACAGTTCGGGGTTAGCATATCAGACGAGCAGGGCAATGAATATAACGCTGTATTGTTTCTCTCTTACATATTATTTATCCACGTAATATGAAAAAAATGAAATATCTGTTCTTCCCGTAAACGCTTCTAACGCCAATACTAATTATAATACTACTCTTTACTGTACCTTTCAAATTCATCTTCCTTTCTACAGTAACTACGAGTGATTCAACCCCGTATTTTTAAACGTATCGGCGTCTCAGTTCGCCTGTTTGAAAAGCCCCTCGTTGTAGAAGTTGCTGGGATTCTCATGGACTGTTTTGTGATGCTGGTGATAGCTTTACACGACGTCTGCACCTTGAACGGGAAAGTCAACCATGAAAATGTGTGATGCTGGTGATAGCCACACGACGTCTGAACCTTGAAGGAAAATCACCACTCATGCAACGCCCCGGTTAGTCTTCTCTGAGGCCTTGGGAAACAGTCGTCATGGGAGCTCGTGGAAGATGCTGGGATTCTGATGGACTGTTTTGTGATGCTGGTGATAGTTTTACACGACGTCTGAACCTTGAAGGGAAAATCACCACCCATGCAACCCAGTCAGTCTTCTCTGTGGCCTTGGGAAACAGTCGTCATGGGGATCCGATACGTTTATGCATATGGACCTTCATCATTTTCCATCTGTTCCGCCGCTGCCTTTCCCCGCCACGCCTACGCCCACTGCAAACGTCCAGTCAGGTATAGTGTTTGCTGCGGCAGTAGCACCATTCATTCACCACCACCACCACCATCATCATCAGTGCAGTGGCGGCGGTGTCTGGTGTCGGGCGAGGCGGCGGAACTCGACCACCACTGTTAACACTCCAAATGGCTGCTGCAACCCGGCCGCCCAGCAACCCGAACCCGCGCTCCAGCCGTGAAAAGGGCCAACCATGATTTAGCGCTGCCAACACAACGCTTGTTTACCATTTAGCGCAACGACACAGCCTTGTTTATCTCGGCGTGAGGCAGAACGCGATGCAGATTACAACTTTGTTTATCCCGTTAACTTGAGAATCCAGTTTTGCAACCTTTTAGAGGGACGATACAGCCTTGTTTATCTCGGCGTGAGGCAGAACACGATGCAGACTATGGTTCGAGATTAACAAAGTAAAAAGAGGTGGTGGTAGTTCGTTAATATATAGGTTGTGGTACCTGTCAGACTTGTATAGGATCACCATTGACTGTCTAAAGGAAAGAGAACAAGGGGCGAAGGTTTTAGGGGAACGAAGGATGATGAGGGAAGGCGACTGAATGGGGAAGGAAGAAAGAAGGTAAGACTTTGAAACATATCATAGACTCGTATAGGATCACCACTAACGTCTACACAAGGGAGAGAGATCAGATGGTTGAAGGTCCTATTCTTAAACATTTCTTCCCCCAAGCACACATATTTGACAAGGCTTTTGTAGGAATTGCTGTGGGGGTATTTCCAAGAAGGGCAGTTTTATGACCCTGGTGGTAGCTTGACTCTCCTTCTGTACAATGAATCTAAAGAAACACTCATTGGAACCCAACTGATTTCCCCTTCGGCCTTTGAAAACAGTTGATGTGGAAGGTGGAAACGTCTTATAATAGCGAACCATATGTTTCTTTTGACAGCAATGAAGAGAGGAGCAAAACAAACACACACACAAACAAAATCAATTTTAAACACGATATTTCCAGTTATGATTTTATTACTGTGTGTGTGTGTGTGTGTGTGTGTGTGTGTGTGTGTGCGTGAATCAGACTATTTCCAGCATCCCTTAGGCCCAGTCACTTCAGTATATATCCCAGTGACGTCCGTCTGCTCGCTCGTCCGTCCGTGTGTCCGTGAGTGTCCGTGTCCGTCCCTCGCACGCCCTGTATCCACACACTGCGGCTCCTCCTGCAACGATAAGCTCTCTGCTCCATTTTATTCATGGCCCTTTTCATAAGAGTTTTCAATCGCCGTATGTGTGTGTGTGTGTGTGTGTGTGTGTGTGTGTGTGTGTGAGAGAGGGATGGAGCGGTAAAGGAGGGATGGAGGAGGGGGTGAGGGGGTGAGGGGGAAGGGGAGATTGTGGTACTGTTACAGATATTCCCAGAGAGAGAGAGTGAGAGAGAAAGAGAGAGATAGAAAAGGGGGGATTAGAGACAGAGACAGACAGAAACACACATATATACACAGACAAACATAGATACAAACAAATTATAGAACACAGAGAGAAAGAGGGTGACCTATAGACAGATATATAGTGAATGATAGCAATATACAAAGAGAATCAGAATATATGGAGAGAAAGAGTTTTCGAGGGCTGTTGAAGGCTCTTAAAAAAAGCCATAATTATACCATACTATATAGACCTTTTTTTTATATCAGAGTAAGGTCAAATTTAGATTCTTCAGTAAGGAAGTTGAGTAAGATAGCATGAAGATTCTCCTAAACAAACACTAACATAAGTAACGTTGTAATTATAGAACCCATACACAGTTAAATTCATTGGGTAAGCTGTTCTCCTTCCTCCTCCTCTTCCTTCCTTTTCCTTCTCAAATTACTCTTTTTTCCCAGACTCTGGTTTATTTTTGTTCTTCGTCTATTTTCTTCTTCTTCTCCTTCGCTACTTCCTCTTCGTCCTCATTGTTCTTCTTCCTCTTCATTTTCACATTCCTCTTCTGCATATTTGTTCTTCGTCTGTCTCCTCCTCCTCCTCCTCCTCCTCCTCCTTCTCTACTTCCTCTTCCTCCTTCTTCCTCTCCTTCTAGTTCCTCTTCATCTTCCTTATTCCCTTCCTCTTACTTAGATTCCTCTTCTTCCTTTTACTGCGCTTCTACCCCTCCCCCCTTCTCCACCACAGAGATAGAGTAAGTCAGAGGCGGGCGATTGATGAAAACAGGAACATCCAGGAAGCCACTTAACGCTTAGCATAAACAGGCTACTCAAGCAAAAGCGGCCAAAACAAGGACACTGACGCCCACGCGACGCCGAGCCGAGAGTTCTGATTAAAAGAGGCAACACAGGAACAAAGGAAGACGTAATGCATCACAGGAGGAGGACAGAGTAAGAGAATGGCTTTGAGGGTCATATTCTTAAACATTTCGGCGCCCCAAGTTCTCATACTATTGACAGGGTTTTCGTAGGAGCTGTGGGGGGCAATTCCAGGGGTAGTTTAATGACCCTGGTGGTAGTTTGATCCTTCCTCTGAACCAAGAACATATTTGACACGGTTCTCGTAGGAGTTGTGGGGGACAATTCCAGGGGTAGTTTAATGACCCTGGTGGTAGTTTGATCCTTCCTCTGTACCAAGAACATATTTGACACGGTTCTCGTAAGAGCTGTGGGGGCAATTTCAGGGGTAGGTTAATGACCCTGGTGGTAGTTGATCCTCCTTCTGTACAAAGAACATATATGACACGGTTTTCGTAGGAGTTGCGGGGGGTATTTCCAGGGGGGGGGGGTTAGTTTAATGAGTCTGGTGGTAATTTGACCCTCCTCCTGTACCATGAACCCAAGAAATCACTCTCGAGAACCCGATTCATCTCCTTTCTCTGGCCTTTGGAGCTAGTTGATGTGAGAGGCAAGATCGTAAGAGAGAATGGCTTTGAATATACAAGAGGAAGGTTACGTGTGTGTGTGTGTGTGTGTGTGTGTGTGTGTACTAGGGGAAAGTGCTCTATAATACACAGCACAGAAAAAAGAAAAAAAGTTATAAGACTTCCATTACAATAAATTATAATACGTAATGCTTTCAACCAAGCTTTTACGTGTTCACTATCTTTTTTTTACTGTTTCCGAAGTGTTTTTTATTACTTATCATTACTACTATTTCTTTTTAATCTTATAGCTGCGGGGCGCTCACGTTGTAGGTTGGTGATCATATATCATGTGCAGGAGGGGCAGGAAGAGAGGAGGAGGACGAGGAGGAGGAGGAGGAGGAGGAGGAGGAGGAGGAGGAGGAGGAGGAGGAGGAGGAGGAGGAGGAGGAGGAGGACGAGGAGGAGGAGGAGGAAGAAGAGGAGGACGAGGAAGAGGAGGACGAGGAAGAGGAGGAAGAGAAGGAGAACGAAGAGGATATAAAAGAGGAGAAGGAGGATTTAGAGGAGGAGGAGGAGGAAGAAGAGGAGGACGAGGAAGAGGAGGACGAGGAAGAGAAGGAAGAGAAGGAGAACGAAGAGGATATGAAAGAGGAGAAGGAGGATTTAGAGGAGGAGGAGGAGGAAGAAGAAGAAGAGGAAGAGGAGGTAGAGAAAAATAAAACTCAAATGATAATTAAAAATGTAAATCAGTGTCACATTTTGCCTAATCTCACCTCGTCATGCTCGTAAATCTCAAAGTCTTTCTGTTAAGCTCATGAATTCCTCCTCCTCTTCCACCCTTCCTTTCCTCCTTTTCAATACCTCTCCTTTCCCCCATCTCCCCTCCCTCTCGCCCTCCTCCTCCTCCTCCTCGTCTCCCGCACAATCTCCTCATCTCCCCCGCACGCTGCCCTCACTCTCCCTCCCTCAATCGCTCTCATAACGGATATTGCTCTTTTGAACTTGCTAACTGCTGCACCTTTTCACAGGGGACACTAAAAGGAGAAGAGCGGGTCGGGGCTTTATAAACAAATCGATGCCTTATCTCTTCCTCCCTTCCCCTCCCATTCATGCCGTCAAGTACCTCCTCCTGTGTTCCCTCTATCTTTCTGTTCTGGTTGTAATGCGTGTGCACTGTGCGTGGACGTGATCTGAACTGTCTGGCCGTCCGTCACTCAACCCAACAAACTCACCAGGTTACATATCCCCAGACACGTCCGCCTCTCATATCAACTAATTCCAAAGGCCGAAAAGGAGATAAGTCAGGTTCTAATGAGTGTTTCTGCAGGTTCAAGGTACTGAAAAAGAGTCAGACTACCACCAGGGTCATAAAACTATTCATGGCAATGCCCACGAATCCTAAGAAAGCCTTGTCAAATAGGTGTGTGCTTGGGCGCCGAAATGCTTAAAAATACGACCCTATATATACACTCACACGACACACACACAAACACCCACACACACACACACACACACACACACACACACACACACACACACACACACACACACACACAAGGACTCATATAATTCCTCATGTCTCAGGGCGCAAGGGGGAAATAATAATGACAAATGAGTCTCGGCCCACGCAGGAGGGAGGGAAAAAATTGCCTCGAAACACTAACATAATAACGCAACTTTGGGCCGCCGGGGAAGCAGGCGACCGTGAACAGCAGGCAGGCAAGCAGGAGGCAGCAGGCAGGGACAGACTGGTGGAGGGAGGAATTGACATGGCGAGCAAGGAAGGAAAATGTGAGATAGAGAGAGAGAGAGAGAGAGAGAGAGAGAGAGAGAGAGAGAGAGAGAGAGAGAGAGAGAGAGAGAGAGAGAGAGAGAGAGAGAGAGAGAGAGAGAGAGAGAGAGAGAGAGAGAGAATAAGATAAACAGAGACACATGCAGATGGCGGAAAGGACATAGCAAGAGAGATTCAGACAGACAGACAGACAGAGAGACAGACAGGAGGAAGGAGACGGACGGACTAGCGGAATTAATGTGATAGGGAAAGGAAAGAGACAGACAGACAGACAGACAGACAGACAGACAAGACAAACAGACGTGACAGGTTAGGAGAAGAGGAAGGAAACGAATAGATTTTAGACACACACACAAACAGAGGGACAGAAACACACACACACACACACACACACACACACACACACACACACACACACACACACACACACACAAACACAATAGCAAAAGTAAAAGAGAAAAAAATGAATGAAAAGGGAGAGAAAACACGCACAAACCTCATGAATTAGTTGAACCCTTCCTCCAAACACACCCACGAACTTACATCCCCCCCCTCCACCCAGTATCCAACCTCACCCCATCACCCCCTACGGCACCACGTCACTCCACTCCACCACAGAACCTCACAACCCACTACGGACACCCCAGTTCTACTCCACACCCCTTCAATCTACCACCCACCACAATACCCCATCACCCCACCCCACACCCCTACACCCCTGCCACCTCACCTTCCACCCTAAACGCACCCACCCACCCACCTTACTAATTGCAGGACACACTCACGTCATGTCGAATCACCACCTCAGCCCCAGCCACCCTTGTCATTGTCCCCTTCCTTCCTCTACCTTCTTCAACCCAAAACTCTCTCTTCACCAACCCTGCCAGTTCCTGAGTCTGCCCAAGCATCCCCTTCAAGTCCCCTGTCTCATCCCATTTTTCCTTACTTTCCCTACCCAACTCCCTAATACTTTCTCACCTCCTCCCAACCTCTCCTCTCCCTGCCCAGCCCTCTGCCTCCTAAACTCACCTAGTATTGTCACCCACCCCACAGCCTCCCTGGCCAGCCCTGCTTTCCCAACTCCCTCCTCCGCTTCCCACGTCTTCGTCTTCGCTGAGTGCATCCAGAAGCTCAATAGTTCGATGGAGAATAATAATAAGAGGAAGAAACCTGGGGCCCTTGTGTGTGTGTGTGTGTGTGTGTGTTATCACACTGGCACACACAAACACACACACACACATACACACACAAGAGAAAAAATAAAAGGTAAACTAAAGAAATATTAACATTATATATTTTCTTTGAAGGTAATACGTATAGCCAGCACACAGAGCTTACTTACACCATTGAAAGAGGGCAAAGTAACACTCTACTACCTGAAATGTTTATTTTTACCCTGAAACATAATGAAGGAGCAGGAAAGAAATACATATAACAAATGTGGAAAATGGAAATGGAAAGCAAAACAGTAATGGGAAACAGAAAGAAAGAAAAGATGAGAAAGATTTGAGAGAGAGAGAGAGAGAGAGAGAGACAAAGAAAAAAGGAACGTAGAATTAAAATGTGGGAAAAAAGATGAGAAAGGACGAGAGAGAGAGAGAGAGAGAGAGAGAGAGAGAGAGAGAGAGAGAGAGAGAGAGAGAGAGAGAGAGAGAGAGAGAGAGAGAGAGAGAGAGAGAGAGAGAGAGAGAGAGAGAGAGAGAGAGAGAGAGAGAGAGAGAGAGAGAGAGAGAGAGAGAGAGAGAGAGCGTTCGTTCCTCTGCACGGTCTTGTTCTTACCAGTTCCATCACCACCATCACCTCCCCCCTGCCTTAGGACAGTTCTAGTAGGCGTAAGTGACCGAGTTTTCCAATATCACAAGGGACAGATCTTTGCCCAGGATCCCGGCGACGGCGTGGAAGAAAGCTTGAGTCTGATCCAATATTATCACTCCCTATAAATGTCTTACGGCCAACCTTATAGCTCTCTCTCTCTCTCTCTCTCACGTGTTTTGCCATGCTTTATTAATATATTTCGTACCATGTTTTTTATTAGTAATTTTCAACATTCTTTTTTCTTCTACAGATTATTATATTTTTCTTTATGGCACGTGATTCCTTTATTTATTTTACTAATGTTCTGAGTCAGTTTGTATTATTTTCCTTTTTCATTTTTCATTCAATTCATTTTTCTCATTCTTTTTTTCCGTCTTCTATTAATCATTTATGATCATTTTTCTTCATTTCATTTTTTTTATTTATTATTTAATTTATGTTCTTCGTCATTCTGTTATATTTTACTTTTATATCATTTATTTGCATTTTCTAATTCATTTTTTCTGTCTTTTTTTATGTATAATTTATCATCATCATTTTTCTTTACAGCATTAATATATTTCCTTTATATTTTTTGTACTTATTTTCTGTCATTCTCTATTTTTCTCATATTTTATTTCTCATGTATTTCATTTATCATTTATATCATCATTAGTGTTGACGGTATCATAAGCGTAGTATTTTATTGCAATTTTAAACTATTCTTTATATCGAAGTTTTCTAATGTATTTTCCAGTTCCTTTCAGTTTTTTTCTAATTATGTTCATGCCGGTCAACTATCCAATTAACATTCTTTTCTTTTTTTTTATGATTTTTTTCTTCCGCATTCCTGTTTTTCATTCTTGCTTTTTTTCCTTTTCGTGTTTCTCTCTTATTCTTGTTTTCTTATTCCTGTTTTCTTTCTTATTTCTGTTTCTTTTATTATTCCTGTTTTCTTTCTTATTTTTGTTTTCTTTATTTATTTTCCAGTTCCTCTCAGATTTTTTCTAATTATGTCTGCTTTTATTTCAACAAATCCTTCTTCTTCCTTTTTTCGTAATATGCTGTTTCTTTTAATTAGACGAGTGTTGACAAGTTCCGTTCTTTTGTTTTTATCCGTCGATTTTATATTTTAATTTCATCCAGTTTTCTTAGCATTAAAACTCATATTCATTTTCATTCAGACTTTTTATTTACAACTTTTGAAATCGCTGATGGCTGTGAATACCATCGTCCTTGTTTTTTTCTTCTTCTTCTTCGTCTCTCTCTCTCTCTCTCCTCCTCAATTTCGCCTGTCCACCCTCACACGAAGCACACCACCCAACATTCCCGATGCAATCCATTTGTCCGCCAAAATAAAAATAAAAAGTCACATCACTTTGAACAATTTTTCTCCATTGTATATACATTTTTTTGAGAGGATATAGTTGTGTGTATGATGGTAGTAGGTGGTGGTGGTGGTGGTAGGCACTGAGTGACTGGATAAATGAGGATTGGTTAACTGTTAGATCAGTTAGATTTGAAGGATGCAAGGGAGAGAGAGGAAGGAAGGAGAGAGAGAGAGAGAGAGAGAGGGAAGATGATTAAGGAAGGAGAGGGTTTAAGAAGGAAAGAGGAGGGAAGGAAAGAGGAGGAAAACAGGAAAGAGAGAAAGTGACAGGGTAAAGGAAGGAAAGGAGAGAGATAAGAAGGAAGAAGAAAAGAAGAAGAAAAAGAAGAAGAAGAAGAAAAAGAAGAAGAAGAAGAAGAAGAAAAAGAAGAAGAAATAGAAGAGAAGAAGGAAGAGGAGTAGAAGGAAGTAGAAACGGAATATGAGGATGAAGAAGATGATGAAGAGGAGGAGGAGGCCATTCAACAAATATATAAAGGGCGAGTTCCTGTAAATACCAAACACTCTTTAGTTGTGCAGAGACACACATGAAAACAGCTTTTAAATCAAAGCTATGTTATAAGAAAAATTATTTACGTTCAAGCATCTTTCCGCCCTCAGCTGGTCCGTGTGTGTGTGTGTGTGTGTGTGTGTGTGTGTGTGTGTGTGTGTGTGTGTGTGTGTGTGTGTGTGTGTGTGTGTGTGTGTGTGTGTGTGTGTGTGTGTGTGTGTGTGTGTGTGTGTGTGTATTTCTTATGCCTCCTCCTGCTCCTCCTCCTCCTCCTCTTCCTCTAGTTTATCCTGTCAAAAATATTCTCGTTCTGTTCCTTTCCTTCTTCTTCTTTTTTTTTCCTTCTCTAAGTTCATACGAGTATTTCCTCTTTTCCTTTTTCCTTTTTTCTTATTTGTCGCGTCTTCCTTCTCTTTCGATATTTCTAGTCTTATTTATTTATATTTATCATTTTTGTCCTTTCTGATTCTGTTTTTCCTCGTTTCCTTTTTCATCATGATTCCGTTTCCTTTTCTTCTGTTTTTCCTTTTGATCATTTTATATTTGCTTCCTCTTCCCTCCCAACTGATTTCTGAGGCGCGTTGTTTTCCTTTCTTCTTCCTCCTCCTCCTCCTCCTTCGATGCTCACTTCATCACCAATCCTTTCCTTATCCCTGCAAAAGCAAAGCAAAAAGAAGAATAAGAAGAGTAGAAGAAGAAGAAGAAGAAAAAGAAGAAGAATAATAAGAAGAAGAAGAAGAAGAAGAAGAAGAAGAAGAAGAAGAAGAAGAAGAAGAAGAAAAAGAAGAAGAAAACTTTCTCCTACTACTACTACTACTACTACTACTACTACTACTACACATGACTTCTATTACAAATTACATTACTACTATTCACACACACACACACACACACACAGTCAATGGCGAATTTCTCCTTCGTTTTGCTTTTTATTTAATCTACCCACCTATCGTTCCATCCTTAGCTACTGCTCCTCTGTGTGTGCGTGTGTGTGTGTGTGTGTGTGTGTGTGTGTGTGTGTGTGTGTGTGTGTGTGTGTGTGTGTGTATATCCTCCTGTTGTATACTCAAGGGTCGTAATATCCATAGAGCCCTCATTCCTTGACGATCCTATGGAAGAGAAGAGGAGGAGGTGAGGAAGAGGAGGCAGGAGGAGAGAGGAGAAGGATCAAGGAGGAGGAAGAGGAAGAACAGAGGATGAAAGAGAAGAGGGAGGAGAAGGAGGAATAGAAGAAGGAAGAGGAGGATAGAACAGAAGAAGGAGGAGGAGAAGAGGAGGAATCAGAGAGAGGGAAAGAGGAAGAAGAGAAGAAACAAGAGGAGAAAGAAGAGGAAGGAGAGGAGGATTATGAAACGAAAATAGACGAAGATATAAACAACAGAAGGGTTAAGAAGAGGAATTGAGGAGGAGGAGGAAGAAGAACAATAAAGTGGAATGATGATGATGATGATGTGATGGAGGAGGAGGAGAAGAAGAACAATAAAATGAAATGATATTGACGACGATGATGATGATGATGAGGAGGAGGAGGAAGAAGAACAATAAATGAATGATAATGATTGATGAGGAGGAGGAGGAGGAGGAGGAGGAGGAGGAAGTCAACAATAGCAGTACAAGATATAAGGATTGATTTCAAATGTCCATCTTCCTTCCTTCCTTCCTTCCTTCCTTCCTTCCTTCCTCTTTCAATGGCATACTTTATTAATATCTATCTCTCTCTTCTCTTCTCTCCTCCTCTCAACCCATTCACTCACTTCTTGTACCACTTTAGCAACATCAACAAACCGTATCTACCTGTACCCACTTTTAGTCATGAGAACAGCGTCCGTTCGTCCGGCAATTCACTGTTCGTCCGGTAATCCCTCAGGTACGACACACCCACTGACAACAACTTCCACTAAGCTCTCCACTAGGCCTCCCTTATTACTGGATATTCCCTTTAGTCCGCCCTGTAATCTGAGCCTCCCGGGGTTTTAGTTAGAGGAGGCTGTGGGAGGTTGTGTGTGTGAGTGTGTGTGTGTGTGTGTGTGTGTGTGTGTGTGAGTGGTTGGCTATTCTTACCAATTATAATCTTTCCTGCAAACGATGCCTCTCCCTGCCTTCCTTCCCAGCCCAGCCAGCTCCTCCCCGGCTACTTCAGCGAGTTAAACCTACACACAACCTCGGCCTGTAAACTGAAGAAGTGATGACCTGAAAGAAACGAGGGAGGAAGGAAGCGGAGGAGGTTGTAACAGGCTTACAGGATCACTAATTCAGACTCGGTCCCTTAGGGAGATGAAGGAGATGGTGGTAGAGGAATAGTAGAGGAGGAGGAAGGAAGGAAGAGGAGGAGGAGGATGTTAAGTGTAGGTGTAATTTGACTACGAGGCTTGCAGTAGTTGGAATAAAAGGTAATTGAAGAAGAGTTGACTAATGAGAGCGTTGTCTGAAAAGCGCAGAGTGAAAGAATAGCAATGATTGAGCGTGAGAAAGCCATACACGTGAATTCATAGACGAAATAACATTGATGATTCAGAAAATATGAATGCTTGAAAAGGCGGAGAGCAGACAAATATAGCCACCGAAGATTTAAAGTAAGGAAAGGAACTAATGAGTGGCAAAGAGTGATCGTAACAGCCATAGACGCGTGAGTGATTGGCTTTGAGGAAGGAGTGAATATAGATGCGGAAACAGGCGGAAAGAAATACACTAGTCAGTGCGAAGAGAATGGGAGACGAGATACAGGTTATTAGAATGTGAAAAAAACTAAACAGTGGTCGCTAAAAATCTCCCCACCCACAAGAAGATGATGTTAGTCAGTTAGTTAGGAAGGAGAGAGGTTAGTTAGTTAAGAAGCGAAGAGAATGAAGACGAAATACAGCCAACCAGAAAGGGAAAAATTAAAGAAACACAAAACAGCCAGTTTGTCATAGCCTCCAAGCTAACTCCCTTCAGCAACCTCCCACCAGAATTTGAAGAAGATATTAGTCAAGTTAATAGAAGGAGACATGTTAGTTAGAAGAAGAAGGAAGAGAATGACGACGAGACAGAAAAGAAAAACCATAAACCAGAAAATCCAAATTAATCGGCTAAAATTCTGGCGAATTCACCTTCCTTTCACAATCCCCGCCCAGTAATAAGATATTAGTTAGTCAGTTGAAATAAGAGAAGTAGAAGCATATTTAGCTAGTTACTGGAAGAAAATGGACGATGAGAGAGAGAACTAGAATGGAACAAATTACATCAAAGAAACAAAACTTCACTACAATCTCCCACTGCAGACTCCTTTCCTTACTTCACTTCTCACCTCCCAGCGCCCCAGTGCAGGACAAGGAAAAGAGTCTCACACATGTATGTGGGCCTGGCTGGTATGGTAAAATAGCATACCAATAGAGGATTTGATGTGCTCTATGGCGACGGAGAGCTGAGGGCGGCTGAGCTGATGTATGAAAAAGAGGAAAATGATTGTTTAATCTGACTCATCCTGCCGCGAAGGCTGAAAGTAACGGATAGAACACTGACTGGGCTGGCTGGTCAGAGGATAGGTGAGGGGTAGAGAGAGGAGAGGGAGGAGAGAGGGATGTGTAAAGAGAGAGAGAGAGATGTTCTGGTGATGAACATATACAGATAGGTAGGTATTGTGCCCAAAGATATGAGGCAGAGATAGATAGGATAGACAGACAAAATAAAACAACTTAGATTGTAAGCTGCCAAAAAACGAAAAAGGGCTAGAAATAAATGAAAGAATAATATAAAATAACTCTACTATCAAAAGTAAAAAACACGAGGAAAGAAAGAAAAGAAAGAACGAAAGAAGGAAGAAGAAAGAGAAATTAACATAGACGGAGAAAAACAGAACCTGGTGCACATCATCGTAACAAAAATAAAAATTAAACAAAAGACGAAAGAAGGAAGAGAGGAAGAAAGAACGAAGAAAGAAAGAAAAGGAAAGGGTGAGAGTACGGAAGTGAATGAAGGTTAAAAGATAGTGCAAAAACAGGCGATAATAGCCGACTTAAGGAACGAGAAGAACGCTTTGCCATCAATGTTACTTCCTCATAAAGGGAGATGCAGGGTCTGGAACGGCAACCAGTGTGGGGAAACTTTACAGGGATTCAGAAACGGGTGCGTAAGAATGATGAATGGAAAATGAATACGCCATTCTGTTTATCATGGGATGAGAGGAGAGAGGAGGAGGGGGAGGGAGGAGAGTATATCGATATACAAGGAAGAAGAAGGTGGAAGAGGAAGTGCAGCTGTGTGTGTTTATGAATGGTAAAGGAAGGTGTATGGGAAGAAAAGGAAGAGGAGGAGGAGGAGGAGGAGGAGGAGGAAGGGAAGGTAGAGAATAGGACAAAGGAAACAGCAATAAAAAGAGAAGATAAAGAAGAAAAAGAGTAGATGAATGGAAGAATAAAGAATGAATAAAGGAGAAAGGGTAAAAGGGAAATAGTACATGGTAAGAGAAAGAGGAGAAAGGGGGAAAAAGGAGAATGGGGAATAGGGAATAGTAATGGAGGAATATGGGGAGAAAGAGGAGGAAGAACAAGACAGGGAGAAAAGGAGACAGAGATATGGAAGAGAAAGTAGAATATAAGGAAGAAAAAGAGGGAATAGGAAAAGGAATAACACAATGGAAGAGGAAGAGTAGAAGGAGGGAGGAGGAAGAATAGATTAAGAAAATTAAATAAAGCAATGGAGAAGTAGAGAAGTAAGAGGAGGAAGAAAATACAGATACGGTAAAGAAGGGATACACAGTACATTACCACACACATGCCAGAAAGCTAAACGTCAGACGAGGAGCCATAAAATGAAAGGCTGAAAAACATCAACGTTATACATCATAACATACGTTGTGTTGGTTGCACGACATTTGTACACACATATATATATATAATGAATGCTGTGTGTGTGTGTGGTGGGGGGGGAGGATGGGAGTGAGTGAGAGGGAGATTTAGCAGCCTGGGTAGGTGTGTGTATTTGCTACTGACAAAGAGAGCAGTGTAGCAAGGCAAACACACACACACACACACACACACACACACACACACACACACACACACACACACACACACACACACACACACACACACACATGCTGTCATCAAAGGTTTCAACACACCAAGGAAAGCTAGGCAGGCACTGTGACTTGCACGTATTTTTTCTTAATCATAGCAAGAGAGAAATTCCCCCACGCCAGCACCATGATGAACAGTAACACTCTCTCAATGAGAAAAGTTGAGAATAGAAGGAAAGCACCATTTAGGAGTAGTTTCTTCTTTGAGCCTGAGGTATGGTTGTTGCCTCCAGACTTCACTTTTACGGGGCTGTGAGTGAACGTCCCTTAAACCAGGTACCAATGGTGTAGGCAGGATTGTTTAAGTGACGTTTATTGAGGCACATGTTTTCGTGATTCCTCGTCAACTCCACCCAACCTTCCAATAAACCCCATAAAGTCACTATAGGTCTTGACTCAGAAAACGGTCATATGCTTCCCTACTAATGAGACTTTCTCATACAAATATAGGAGCTGCTCTTTTGTTATTTTGTTATTACCACGAGGTCATACAATAACCATCCATGAACATGCCCAAAACTCCTACGAAAGCCTTTGTCAACATGTGTGTGCTCATGAGCCAGAATGGCGACGCCAGATTTACGGGCTGCGTGACAGACAGCTCCGGACTCTGCCTGACCCAGCGGGTGGGTCTTGGGAGAGGCGCCTTTGAGGGACCTTGCTGTGGAGGAGTTCATTACTGGCAGCGGGAACATGATGAAAGCTGCATTATCACGCTGACGCCGAGCACGCCACACACAAAAGTGGTTACAGTAACCACACGCCTACTGCAGAAAGACACCCTACCCAACAGCATAAAGCTGCCCACAGAGCTTGGTTGCATGCTTACCTCTTGTACCTGTATCTCTGCCTATTGATTCTGGTGTATCTGTCTGCCTCTGTCTTCTACCAAATCCTATTCTGTGAATCCTGTTATTGTGTGAGGAAGGGAGAACGGAGGAGGAGGAACAGGAGGAAGAGAAGGAAGGAGAAGAAGGAATGTGTGGAAAATGATAGACTGAGGTTAGTGAAGAAGAAGTTGTCTGAAGATGATGGAAAAGAAGAAATGATGGCTAAAGAGAATGTGGAGGAGGAGAGAATTAGAGGATGAGGATGAAGGACAAGGTGAAGTGAAAGAAGTGAGGGCCTGTTTGGAAAGGATATGAAGCAAGTAGAGAGTGTAACAAGTACGTGTCCTCTCTTCTCCCTCCCCTCCTTCCTTTCCTCCCTCTCCAACCTTTATCCTCCTAGTGACCCTACTCACCTTTTACCTTTACCTTACTCATTCTTACCTCTCTGCTTGATCTGTTGGCCTGTCTGGTTCTATCTCCCTCCTGCCTGCTAACAACCTGCTCATCTACTCTACTTACCTCTCTCTCCTCGTCCTCCCTTTTCTCTCCCTCCACCTCTTCATCCCTCCCTAGTGACCTTACCATACCTTACTCACTACACTTACCTTACTCTATCTCTGTTTATCTGCTACCTGTCTGTCTGTCTCCCCACTGCCTGCTTGTAGCCTCCTGCCTTCTATCTACCTACTTTCACTCTCTTCTCCTCTCTCCTCCCTCCTCCAATCCTTCATCCTCCCTAGTGACCACTACCATACCTTACTACTTGCTCTTTATTCACTTTCCTGTTTATCTGTTGGCCTGTCTGTCTGTCTCCCCATCTCGTCTTGCTAGACCTCGCCCATTCACTCTACTTTCATTACTTCTCCTTCCCTCCTTCTCTTCCTCCAATCCTTTTCCATCCCTCCCTAGTGACCTTTTCACTCTACCTTACTCTTACCACTTCTGTTTATCTGTTGGTCTGGTTCTGTCTGTCTCCCTCCTACCTGCTAAACCTGCCTCATTCTACTTACTTATAAAATCTCACAACCCATTCACCCACTCACCACACTTTCTCTCTGCTTGCTCACTCCCTTCTTACTTGGTTCTGTCTCTACCTGTCTCTCTGGCTATTTACAATCCCATCGTGCTTACTCACTTTAAGCAACCTTCCAATTATTCTCTCCTCCTGTCCGCTATTCACTCTAGTCTTCTCACCCCAAATCACCTCGTTAGCTAACTCACGTCCAATCCTCCCTCCCCCCTCTCTCTCTCTCTCTCTCTCACACACAGCCAAACACACACACACACACACACACACACTACACATTAACACACACACATCCACATTCCGAATTCCAGAGAGGCCAGGGGATTTCTTAACTCACAGTCGAGGCTAAGAGGGAGATGTACATGAACTCCCAATAAAAAGCTTGACTGTTAAGCCCACAAAAGTTTGGATTATGTAGTTTGTGTTAGTAGTAATGTAGCAATAGGGAACGTGCTGCAAAGTCTAGCACGAAGTCCATCACGGCACGCTAGGTATTAGATTCAACTATTTACTATTACGAACTCAAATTAGAAACAATGTAAGGAAGAGAAAGACAAAAGATAGATGAGATGGATAGATAGATAGATGGATAGATAGATAGATGCAGATAGATATAGATGCAAGTATTTGCATTTCACTTGGGAAGTGAACTTATACATCGGTTGCATAATTTTTCTTTTTAATATTCATGATTTTGTATTCAGAAACGCTTCTCTCTCTGTATCTGTGTGTGTGTCTCTCTCTGTATCTGTGTGTGTGTCTCCCACAAGAGGTTTATAGCAAAATTTTACCCCCTGTGTATGTTTGCATTCTGCTCCCCTTTAATATATAGGGAGGGACAACCCCCACACCCATCCAGCCCCCCTCAAACCTGCACCCTCATGCCCTGCCCCACGCCCACCACCTATCCTCCTGCCCTATAAGTCTGGCGCCCTGACAATATATACTTTCACAGGGCTAGTCACACACACACGCCATAAAAAGATGTGCCAAAATGCCAACAAGGGGTCACCTGAAACAGATGATGGTGAGTTGTCATTGTACTTTAATAAAGGGGAGAGAATGTTTTATACCACGATGTTCATTCATGCTCTTATGTCCTTCTTCATCTTCTGACCTTTTGATTAGATAGTTATGCGGCTTTGTCACAAACAGCCCATGTAAGCGACCAACAAGTCTGCTGTTGTTTGTTCTTCCTTTGTGTTCTTTTGTGTTCCTTTGATTACGCTGTATTATTAGAGA
>NC_066543.1:956064-996064 GCF_024679095.1 Eriocheir sinensis
CTCTCTCTCTCTCTCTCTCTCTCTCTCTCTCTCTCTCTCTCTCTCTCTCTCTCTCTCTCTCTCTCTCTCTCTCTCTCTCTACATTTTCCTATATATTTTTCCTCTGTTTACTTACATTGCAAAATCAGTATTCATTTTTTTCTCTGTCCGGGGAGAGATTTATGTCGCCTATGAGTCTCTGGCGCGCGTGTGATCGCCTCAGGGCAGCAGAGGGCGTTGGAAAGGACGACTGGACGACTGAATACATTTTAACGTTGGGAAGGCAATTGATACCTTTCATGAGGAGAATTTTCAGGTGATAAAGATTTCAATGCCACCTGACTACTACATTCCTTTAGGCCATGTGTGCTTGCTATTTAATGGGTTATAATGTGTGGTCTATCTATTTATTTTATTTTAGCTTGTCTTTATTTCTCCTCCTTCCTCCTCCTCTCTTCTTCAACTGATTTCTTTTCTTCGTTCTCTTTCTCCTCATCTTCCTTCTCGACCATCACCTCCACCTCTTCCTCCTCTTTCTGCTTCGTTTTTTCTTCCTTCTGTTCTCCTTCTCCTGCTTCTCTCCTCCTCCTCCTCATCCTCGACCGTCATTTCTTCCTTCTCCTCCGTTTTTCTTCCTTCTTCCTGTTACTCCTTCTCCCATTACTTCACTCAGCCTTTTCTCCTCCTCCTCCCTCCTCCTCCTCAACAGTCTATTCTGTTCCTCCTTCTCTCATTACTTCAATTCCACTTCCCGTCCTCTTTTCTCCTCCTCCTCCTCCTCCTCCTCCTCCATTCCATGAGCCTGGTGCCTTGAAAGAGCGTCTGGAGCCCTGGCAGAAAGCTTTCATTGTTTGTCGTTCTGCGGCGCACGACGCTACGCTTTATCGCGGACACTTGGCGACTTATGGGGCGGGGCCGAGGAGAGGACGGAGACTGAGGACCAGGAGGAAGAGAACAGAAATGAACATTGGTATCATAGAAACGGAGAAATAAGACAAGAAAGAAGGAACATTAGAGGTAGGAATGAAATGAGGACGGAGATATATATGACTAGGAAGATGAAATATCAGGAGAACACCAGGAGGAGAAACAGAAGGAGAACTCGAAAAGATTATAGACGGAAGGAGACGGAGTTATGGAATGGAGGAGAAAGAGATGGAGAATGTTAAAGGTATTAGTGGGAAGGAAACGAAGGACCAAGAGGAAGGAGAAACAGGAGACCGTCCGGAGGTAGAGACGAAAGAAGACGCAGAGAAATAAGACCAGGAAGAAGAGGAGAAATAGGAAAACGTCGGAGAGGAGTTAAAAGAGTAACAGAAGAGCGTTAGAAGTAATGACGGAGAGGAAAGAAATGTTAGACCAGAAGAGAAGAAGGAGAAACAAAAAAACGTCGGGAATAGACGGATAAATAGAACCAGGAAGAATATTACGATAGAGAAGAACGTTATAGGAAGCGACAGAGGAAGGTAGATAAATGAGACCAGATGATGGAAAATAGAAGAACGTAGATAATTAAAGAGAGAGAGAGAGAGAGAGAGAGAGAGAGAGAGAGGTTTAATTTAATCTGGGAAGGTTCTATGTACTTTCTCTTTCTTTCCATCTTTTCATTTTTAATCACACGGAAGCGATGAGCCGACAGCGAGGGGAACTCCACTATTAATGAGCACACACACACACACACCTCAACCCCCCATTAACACATACACACACACACAAAATCCGTGGTGCAGTGGATAGCGTCACACCCTTGCTAACTTGCGAGACTGAAATTCTCCCTTGGTCAATTCTAACCTTATTATGTCCACTGTTAATGAGCGGTTATGGTCTCCCCTTGAACAAGGACGGGGTGTTTGGTGTGTGAAGTCATATTTCCACGCCTTTGATATTCTAGATTTGGCCATTTAAGCTCCCAGACCCAGGGCCAAATATATTTCTGACTATAGCTACTGATAAAAACTGTATTTGATAAACGCGCAATTTGCCTCTCTCTGTCTTGCTCTCTCTCTCTCTCCTCTCTCTCTCTCTCTCTCTCTCTCTCTCTCTCTCTCTCTCTCTCTCTCTCTCTCTCTCTCTCTCTCTCTCTCTCTCTCTCTCTCTCTCTCTCTCTCTCTCTCTCCTCTCTCTGTCTCTGTCTCTCTCTTCATTAACACAGTCTCACATTCGTATATATTTAAACAGCGATGCATTCAAGAGGAAACAAAACCTACACTACATTACAATCGTCGGGCGTAAGGGACAACAGACGCGTTCGGGAAATCACGCAATTAATTAGAGGAATGAATAATACACCGCCGAGAGGAAAACATCGCCTGCCTTCCCGGAATCTTGGCCGCTAATAGTTCCTCGTTATGAAGTGTTTCAATTTCACTCTCTCGCTCTCTTGTATGTTAGTTCAGGCACTTCACCTCGCACAGTTTTTAATATTCGAAGGTCCCTCTTCTTAAATGTATCGGGTTTTCAAGGGTGTTTTTTTTCCGTTTAAGTTAAAGAAGTCGTGTAGAACTTTTTAGTAGTCGAAGGTCCCTGTTCTTAAACGTATCGGTCTCCCATTACGACTATTTCCTAAGGCCACAGAAAAGATTAATCGGGTTTTCATGGGTGTTTTTTTTCCGTTTAACAGAAGTCGTGTAAAACCTTTTAGTATTCGAAGGTCCCTGTTCTTAAACGTATTGGTCTCCTATTACGACTATTATCCAAGGCCACAGAGAAGATTGATCGGGTTTTTATGGGTGTGTTTTCCGTTCAAGATGCAGAAGCCGTGGAGAACTTTTAACATCCATAGGTCCCTGTTCTTAAACGTATCGATCTCCTATAACGACTACTTCCCAAGGCCACAGAGAAGATTGATCGGGTTTTCATGGGTGGTTTTTTTCCGTTTAAGTTACAGAAGTCGTGTAAAACTTTTTAGAATTCGAAGGTCCCTGTTCCTAAACGTATCGGTCTCCCATTACGACTATTATTCAAGGCCAGAGAAAAGATTAGCCTGGTTTTCATTGGTGGTTTTCTTTCCGTTTAAGATGCAGAAGTCGTGTAAAACTATCACCAGCATCACAAAGCAGTCCATGGAAAATCCAGGAACTTCTACGACGAGAGGCTTTTCAAACTGTAGAATTGAGGGGCTGGTACATTAAAAAATACGTGCTATATATTTTAAGAGATAGAAATTAACAACATTCTTCTACAACTCATTATGGTGTTCCAGTTTCACTCGCCCTCTTGAATGTTAGTTTTAGTCAGTTAACTTCGTACAATGTTTAGTATTCATAATGGGAAGGCAGTGACTGAGTGGTTAGCGTGCTGGCGCGGCGTTCAAGAAGACACAGGTTCACGTCCCTCCCGCCACTACAAACAAGCTGGCAATTTTTCAGTCACCGCCGAGTGTACTATATAAGACTGCCCACATGCTGTCCTAAAGACCACCTATCAACCCGGACTCAAGAATCTCTCTAAAAGTGGATAAAAAATGAGCTCTGGATCACAGCATAATCCAAGGAGGATGGGGGCACTATAAACATTTGCCTGCGCCACAACGGGCTGGGGCCGACCACCAACTAGGCCCCAACAAAAAAGCTACGGACGCCAAAGGTCAAAACATGATAAAAAAAAAAAAACTCTTCCTTTAAGATTAAAAGAAACTTCGTTGCTATTTACGATTCTCCGCCTTGCACAAGATGTTACGAAATGATGAAGCGTTGACTGGCAGGCGACGTTAATCCCGCCTTGTGCAACGCCTTGCGCGGGGACACACACACACACACACACACACACACACACACACGGAAGCTCTGCCACTCAGCGCCTCGGGAGAGTATGGAATCAGCTTCATCAGGTCGAGGCACGTCAGACAACATCTCTCTCTCTCTCTCTCTCTCTCTCTCTCTCTCTCTCTCTCTCTCTCTCTCTCTCTCTCTCTCTCTCTCTCTCTCTCTCTCTCTCTCTCTCTCTCTCTCTCTCTCTCTCTCTCTCTCTCTCTCTCTCTCTCTCTCTCTCTCTCTCTCTCTCTCTCTCTCTCTCTCTCTCTCTCTCTCTCTCTCTCTCTCTCTCTCTCTCTCTCTCTCTCTCTCTCTCTCTCTCTCTCTCTCTCTCTCTCTCTCTCTCTCTCTCTCTCTCTCTCTCTCTCTCTCTCTCTCTCTCTCTCTCTCTCTCTCTCTCTCTCTCTCTCTCTCTCTCTCTCTCTCTCTCTCTCTCTCTCTCTCTCTCTCTCTCTCTCTCTCTCTCTCTCTCTCTCTCTCTCTCTCTCTCTCTCTCTCTCTCTCTCTCTCTCTCTCTCTCTCTCTCTCTCTCTCTCTCTCTCTCTCTCTCTCTCTCCCAGCTCGTTGCAATCCGTCTCCCAACATGAAAAATTGAAGAGAAGAAATGGACGAAAAATAGATTCAGGAGATATCTTATGGTTCATGGAATACTGATATTCTCTCTCTCTCTCTCTCTCTCTCTCTCTCTCTCTCTCTCTCTCTCTCTCTCTCTCTCTCTCTCTCTCTCTCTCTCTCTCTCTCTCTCTCTCTCTCTCTCTCTCTCTCTCTCTCTCTCTCTCTCTCTCTCTCTCTCTCTCTCATGGAAAACATATAAAAATTTAATCGAGTAGCATTTTTTATTCGTTTGTTAATGAGTAAAATCTTATCATCATATTTTTGGTATTTTTCACTAAACTTCCTTTTTCGAGTCGTTTCCGTGTTCACCGTTATTGGCATTTATAACTATACTTTATCTTTTTTTTTTTTTAAGGTGCTGCCTGTAACGTTGGTAGGCTCTCTTGAGGGATCTCGTGGACGGCCCCAGCTTGTTAGTGGAGCAGGTGAATTTTATTTATAGTGGCTGCCGTGATGTGTGACTCTTGCTTGGCCCATGCTTTGAAGTTGATGCATATGTTCATTGCACTGCCCCGAAAGAGAGAATCAATCAGTTCTTCCATCAGTCAACAATTTCAATTTTCTTTTCACGAGACAGTTTTTCACGAGAGAGAGAGAGAGAAGACGAAGGACCACTGGACTGGAGACTTTCCTTTTGAGGTTTGTAAGTCTCAACTCCTTCTTCTTAGACTCAAGGTAAGTGCTTTCTCTCCATGCACACACACACACACACACACACACACACACACACACACACACACACACACACACACACACACACACACACACACACACACACACACACACACATACACATCTTCGGCTTCCTTCCTCGTCTTTTACTTCGTCGCAGGAAATTAATATGACGAGTAAAGAAAAAAAATACGAGGCCAGACCTCATTCCATTTGATCGTTTTCTCTTTTTTCTATGATTTTTTCTCTCGTCTTGTATTATCTCTCTCTCTCTCTCTCTCTCTCTCTCTCTCTCTCTCTCTCTCTCTCTCTCTCTCTCTCTCTCTCTCTCTCTCTCTCTCTCTCTCTCTCTCTCTCTCTCTCTCTCTCTCTCTCTCTCTCTCTCTCTCTCTCTCTCTTCAATTTTCCAAGCTTTTTCTTCACTTACGTTCATACCCCAAGCGTTTCCTTCACTTATACTCCTTTCACAAGCTTTTCCTTCACGTACGTTCCTTTCACAAGCTTTTTCCTTCACTTACGTTCCTTTCCTGTGCTTTCTTTCACTTACGTTCATTTGCCAAGCTTTTCCTACACTTACGTTCACTTCTCAAGTTTTTCCTTCATTTTTCTTTCCTTTCCCAAGCTTCTCCTTCCCTTTCATATCGCAAGCTTTTCCTTCACTTATGTTCCTTTTACAAGCTTCTCCTTCACTTACTTTAATTTCACAAGCTTTTCCTTCACTTACGTTCATTTCCCAAAGATTTTCCTTCACTTACGTTCATTTCCCAGCTTTTCCTTCGCTTACGTTCTTTCCTGCCGACCGATAACATTCCCGACAAATAATCCCTGAATGAAGACCAAAAGGCGGTTGTCAAGGCGTCTTAGAATGAAGACCAATAAGTACTTGCTCGTCTTAGGAGGAGGGAGGGAGGAGCAGGAGGAGGAGGAAGAAGAGGAGGATGTAGTGTAGGAGATGATGATGAGTAAAACTAAGAGAAAAAGAAAGAAGAAGAATCTGTAAAAAAAATTCTCTCTCTCTCTCTCTCTCTCTCTCTCTCTCTCTCTCTCTCTCTCTCTCTCTCTCTCTCTCTCTCTCACACTCTCTCTCTCTCTCTCTCTCTCTCTCTCTCTCTCTCTCTCTCTCTCCCTCTCTCTCCCTCTCTCCCCCGATCTCCCTCTCTCCCCCTGCTCTCCCTCTCTCCCTCCCTCCCTCCTCTCCCCCCGCTCTCCTCTCTCCCCACCTCCCTGTCTCTCTCCTCACTCTCCCTGTCTCTCCTCACTCTCCCTGTCTCTCCCTCACTCTCCCTGTCTCTGTCTCTCCCTCACTCTCCCTGTCTCTCCTCTCTCCTTCCTCCCTCCCCCCCTCTCTCTCAACTTTATTCCTATGCATTCGCTTCACTGCATCTTTCACTTTCAATCACAATGAAAAAGGAATGAGTCTCGGAAAGCCTCGTCCCAGCCCGATCTTTACACGCCGCTCCAGGAAACACAAGAGACTGTTCGGCTGGAGCTCTCTGGCCGGGAAGGGAAAAACGAGAGTCTGTTCAGGGGGTGTTTTGTCCCCGCCTGCCACCTGCTCCCTTGACAAGCCTTTAGCCTCGGTGGGGGTAGGAGGCGGGTCGACAGGAGGAGGTTAAGAAAAGGGTGCAGAAGGAGACTCTGCTGAACGCCACTGTTTGCCTGGTCGAAGCTGATGTATTCTTTTGCTCGTATATAGTGTCCAGGTGAAGGAGTCGAGCATTGAGGCAACGAGTAGTCTTCTAACTTTTCCTTTACAAAATTTTCCTCTCTTTCCTTTCCTTTTCTCGTTTGTTTCCTGTGTTTTTTTTCCTCCCAAGTTTTTTTTTTTAACCTCTTCCTTCCTCTTATTTTTCTTGTTTTTTTTCCTATTTCTTCTTTCTTTCCATCTTTCCTTTATCTTACTATTTCCCTAATCTCCTCTCTCTTTCCTCATATCACTCCCATCTCCACCACTCTCTCATTTCTTCAATTCATTCCTTCGCTCTCTCCCTCTCTCTTTCCCTCTCTCTCTTCCTTTTTCCAGTTCCTTCACTCCCCTCTTTCTTCTTTCTTCCCATTCCTTTTCTCTTTCCGTCCTCAATTCCTACCATTCCTAAACTTCCTTCCATTCTTTACCTCTCTTCTTCCTTCCTCCCTCCCATTCCTTTCCTCTCTCCTTCCCTGCAATTTCATACCTCTCCGTCTTCCTTTCCTCCCTTCCCTCCCTCTCCTCGCTGCCCGCCGGCCAATTGTGTTTACCCTTCGACTGCCTGCTGACCTTCCTCTTTGCCGCCGTTTGTGCACATTAAGCCTTTTAAGTAATTGGCGGCATTTCCCTCACGCGCCGCCCTGCAGAAACTAACACACGGGCGGGCGAGGAAAGTAAATTAGTATGGAAAAGCGTGAAGGAAACCAACTATACCTCTGTCTTTCCTTCTCTCTTTCTCTCCCTCTATCCGTCTCCCTCTCTGCTCGCCCCTGAAGACAGTTTTGCCAAGGGAAATAAAAAGTTGACAAAAACACTGTAGAGGCGAAAGAAAGCGAATTTGTAAGGAAAGGCGTGAAGGAAACCAACTCTACCTCTCTTTTCTTTCCCTCTTTCTCTCCCTACTTCTCTCCCTCCCCGCCGTCTGCCCGCCCCAGAAGACAGTTATACCCCGAGAAATAAAAAGTTGACATAAATATTCCAGCGTTGCTCAGCCTAGGCGGCGGCGGACAACGGCCATGGGGGAAAAGTATCACAGTTTTCGACGGTAAACAGAGGCGGCGGCCGTCACGTGACTTATTATGCCGCCACCAAACAGGCACGCGTCCGCCTTGCATATTTCATGGCAATATTCCGCCGAGTTCCCACATTTTCCGAACTCGCCGCTAGGGCCCGCCACGCTCCAGGGCCGAAGAGGCCGCATACTGAAGCCGCCCCGTGAAGGAATGGATGCAAAGAAAAGGAGAGAGATATGAATGGGCGAAGAGGAGGACGAGAGGTTATAAGGAATTACAGGAAAGGAAGTGAGGAATGAATGGGAGGAAAGGAAAGCGGAGATAGGTAAAATATAACTGTAAACTAAAGAAAATGGGAAAAAAAGGCGAAAAAAATGGAAAAGATATACTTCACCGCTCTTGAACTCAACTGTCAACTGTAAAATGTCAACGTCAACTGCCCTTCGCGTACTGAAATCACTCCCCACACACACACGACCTATAACCCTGCACCCTTCTCTCTCCACTGACATCGCCGCCGCCCCAGCTGCCCACGACCCCGACCCACGGAAATTGAGAAAGGGACCGCGTCAACTGCCGTTCGCATACTGAAGCCGCCCCTAAAATTACCCCTCACTACCCATGCCTCCGCACCCCATCTTCCTCTCCACCTGACATCCCCACCGCCCCTGATGCTACCCCACACGATCATCTCTTTCCCAGCTTCCTTTTCTCCTTCCCTTTCCTTCCTTCGCCGCAACCTTTTCCACGAAACAGGACAAGCAAGCAAGCACTTCCTTCCTTCCTTCTTCCTTCCTTCCCTTTGCAGGGCTCGCGTGTCACGTCACCGCCAAAACCACGGCTTCGAAAAATCATTCCTCCGTGCCCGCCAGATTGAACAGAAGCTCACGGGAGACTGGAAAACTGGATGAATTCTGCGGGGGGAGGGATGTAGGGACTCAACTCTTTTATGCTATTAATTAATCAAGAGTAATATGAATGGATGAAACTGTGATATCTGTCTCTATCAATTTATATCTATCAATGGACCTATCTCACCCCTTCCTTCCGCTTCTTCCTCTCCTTCCCTTCCCTTTCCTTTCTTTCCATTCCTTTCCCTTCCCTTTCTTTCCCTCCTTTCCTAACTAATTCACTATTCCTCACCTCTTCCTTCCCTTTCTTCCTTTCCTCCCTACACTATCTTCCCCCGTCCCTTCCTTCCCTTTCTTCCCCTTCTTCTAACTTTACCATTTCCTGTTTCTTCCATCCATGGCGATTCATCACATCTCGCCTTTTCTGTCTTTTCCTTCCTTTCCTTCCTACTTTCCCATTCCTCTCCCCTTCCATCCCATTCCTCCTCTCCTTTCTACTTTATCTATTATCCTTCCCTTTGCGGTTTAAACTTCTTTCTCTTCCTTCCTTTCCTTCCTTCTTCACTATTCCTCACCCTTATCTTCCCTTTCCTTCTTTCCTTTACTATTTCCCCGTCTCTTCCTTCCCTTTGCTCCTTCCCTTCCCACTTCACTCCATCCAGTACCTTCCTCCCCCTTGCGGTTTAATCATCTACACAGTTCTCGGTATTTGCCTCCAGGGAGCGGGTGATGATTCCCTCCTCCGGGACAGGATGCATCAATATATTATTTTCCCTGGCTCCGTCAATCTCCCTTCATCTGCCCTCTGCCGCCCTGGAGCCATACAAGACCGCCTGGCTTCTCCCTGTCAGCGGCCATTATCTTCCCTCATAGGCCTCGGAGTTTCCAGGAACACAACCCACAACTTCGGGCCGAGTCAACAGTCCCTCGGTCTTGTCCAACTTCGCGACGTTGGGATTAATATACAGTAACATTAATAAACAGTACCTATAAGTTCCCTGACTCAGCTATATATACGGCATTGTTAGGTTCCTCGGGGCATGTTGTAAGCTGTGGAAGGATCATAACATCGCGACTAAAGGCCTCTCGGGTGCTTCTTTGGTGTAGGAGGCGGGTACGGAGTAAGTAATCTCGTGGTTTGAACTCTTTGGAAAACATCTTTAATCCTCCACAGTCAAGATTTTAAGGGATGTGTTCTTCGGTGGAGGTCTTATGAATCCTCTCAGCTTATTCTTTGGTCTAGGAGGTTGGTCCGGAACGTTCACTAAGTAGTCCAGTGGTTTGAACTCTTTTCGTCAAACGTTTTTAATCCTCCGACGAATTTTGAAGTGATACGTTCTTCAGTGTAGGTCTTTTTCAGCCTCTCTGTCGTACACTCAATCTAAGAGGAAGTTCAGGATCTTCTACATAAGCCTCAGTTTCTTTCTCTTCCGCACACCTTCCGGCACCTTCACAAGTTAGGGCTATCGCTGCAACTTCCTGCCAAAAGTTTTTCTATTTACATGATTAAACCCGAAGGTGATACCCATAATTACATGTATTTTATCACTCCGTCGCCGAGGGTAAGATTATGAGATTGTAGATTGTATTGTTACTCGTACTGGACTAACATACCGCCTCGCAACACAACGCATCTCATCACACCTTCACATCACCCAGCTGTCATATTTACTTACATTTTTACACGTTGAAAGATTATGAATTTGTATAGTGACTCATGCTATACTACACTGCTCCTCGCAACACACACAACACTGCTCAGTACATCCTCACACCACCCAGCACACCATATCGCCTCACAACTCACACACACACACACACACACAACCCATCCCAACACAACAGCACAACCCACGACCATCATCCTGCACCATAGCACACTGCACCGAACTTACCTCTTTCCCTCTCTCTTTTCATGTGTTCCTTCCCTCATTCTCTTTCCCTCCTTCCTTCCTTCCTTCCTTCCTCTAATTCACGCCACAACGCCAAGCCAGCACCTCACACACCAAATCATAATCAAGTCTTACCTATCACACCATTACCAGACACATCACACCATCACCCCACACCACCAGCCAGCACATCCCACATCAACCCTCCGTACATCTCACCCCACACCATTACCACCTCCACCCCACCCATCACCCCTCCTCAGCTTCCCTTGCCTCCGCCCCGCCCTGCCACACCTACCTCCCCGGGCACATACCGTCATCCGGATAAACCTGTTACGGAAATCAATAACAGCACTTTGTGAAGTCGCCTGGGAGGAAGGGAGGCAGGGGAGGAAGGAAGGAAAGATGGATTGAAGGGCGAAGGGATGGATGGAGAGAGAAGAGAGGGGGATGGAAAATGAGGGAGGTATAAGTTAACTGAGAGATCGACAGCATGAAGAAGAGATGAAGGGAAGGTGGAGAGAGAGGGAAAGGAGGGGAGGAGGAGGAAGATTGACATTGAAGGGTGGAGGGATGGATGAAGAGAGAGAGAGAGAGGGGGGGATGGAAAATGGGGGAGGTATAAGTTAACTGAGAGATCGACAGCATGAAGAAGAGAAGAAGGGAAGGTGGAGAGAGAGGGAAAGGAGGGGAGGAGGAGAAAGATTGAGATTGAAGGGCGAAGGGATGGATGGAGAGAGAAGGCGTGGAGGGGGTGAAAAATGAGGGAGGTATAAGTTAACTGAGAGATCGACAGCATGAAGAAGGAAGAAGATAATAAAGGGAAGTGGAGATTGAACATGTAGAAGAGAGAGAGAGAGAGAGAGAGAGAGAGAGAAAGGGGAGCAAGGAACGAGAGGTCAATAATACATACTTCCCAGCTTCAAGTTTCCCGGAATGTCTTTTTCTCTTTTTGTTTCCTGGTGGCTTTTTCTGTTCCGTCGTTCTTTTGGCTTTTCTTTCAGACTTTCTTTTATTATCTTTGCCGTCCTGCTTCGTGGCTTGTGTTCGTTCATTCTTCGTCGTTCTGATATATAATAATGTCGTGGTTTCTGTTCATTCTTCGTCGTTCTGATATATAATAATGTCGTGGTTTCTGTTCATTCTTCGTCGTTCTGATATATAATAATGTCGTGGTTTCTGTTCATTCTTCGTCGTTCTGATATATAATAATGGTTGTTTTTTTCTTTCAGCCTTCCTTTTATAACCTTTACCTTCCTCTTTCATGGCTTGGTCTCCATTTTGTGTCGTTCTGATACATAATAATGCTTTTTTTTCAGCTTTTTTTTTATTACCTCTCCAGAGTCTCTTCCTGTTCCATGGCCTGTGTTCGTTCATTTTACGTAGTTCTGTATCACGTTAGGAAATCTGAGTTCTAGTACATACATTTTTATCATCATTCTCTTCTTTCTTCATAACTAACTCACGATTCCTGAAGCTTTACTCGTATACTACACCACTCAATTCTCATTATTCCTCCTCCTCCTCCTCCTCCTCCTCCTCCTCCTCCTCCTCCTCCTCCTCCTCCTCCTCCTGCCTTTGTGAATGAGCCTACAGAAAGATGTCTGACCGTTTCCCTTCCCTTGTTGACGAGGATAAAATACAACGAGGGAGAAAAGGATGAAAAGAGGGAAAAAAGAGAGAGAGGCGGGGAATTTTTCCGAGCCGCGACACACACAGAATGAAAGTTAAGTAAAGAAGGTGTGAAAGAAGAAGAAAAGGAATTACGAATGGAGAGAGAGAGAGAGAGAGAGAAGAGATGAAAGGGAAGAAAGAATAAACAAAGAATGAGTGAAAAATATGAAGAAAGATGAAAAGGGAAAAAAACAGAAAAAACGATTAAACAGAGAAGTGCGATAAAACACACAGCGTGTCTGTGGCAGGAGATAGGAGGAGGAGGAGGAGGAGAGGAGGAGGAGAGGAGAGAGAGAGGAGAGGATAGGAGAGTAGACGAAAGAAAAATGAGTAAGAGAGAAACAAAGTGGAAAGAGGAGGAGGAGAGGAGGAGGAGGAGAAAAGAGGAAAAAAGAGAAGAAAAAAAGGAGTTAGAGAGGAAGAAAGTGTGGCCGTCTGAAGCGCATGAAAGGATAGGGAGAGTAAATAAAAGTAAAATATATATATATATATATATATATATATATATCTATATATATATATATATATATATATATATATATATATATATATATATATATATATATATATATATATATATATATATATAAAGCAAACTACAAAACGCCTCATTTTTTTTCTTCTTCAGAGACAATAAAAAAAAACTTGTAATGGTTTCGACACCACACAGAGGAAAACATTCATGCACAAAGGAACTGAAAGGAAGAAAAAGGCTTCACAAACGAAAGCAAGAGAGAATTAAACAACTCAAACGCAACACAAAGATGAAGCAACACAAAGATTAGGCAACACAATACTAACGCAACGCAACGATCGGCCATGCCTGTCAATCAAAACGGACGAAACATCACCGTGACCTCACTGATCTGTCTACACTTCTGGCAATTTTTTATGACAGTAAACTCAGACGCTTTCGGCTCTCACTATTTCCAAGCGCCACAAAGGAGATCAGTCGGGTTCGCATACGTGTTTCTCACATTTTAGATGCAGGAGCATTGTCAAACTATCACTTGGCCCATAAAACTACCCCTGGATATACTCACAACAACAACTACGAAAGCCTTGAACAATGTGGGTGTGTGAGCCTCGAAATGTTTGAAAATATGGGTCTTTCGACATTCATGGTCCAGAAGGCTTACTAAACTATCACTAGGCTCACAAAACTACCCCTGGATATACCCACAACAACCACTACGAAAGCCTTGAACAATGTGGGTGTGTGAGCCTCGAAATGTTTAAAATATGGACCTTTCGACGTTCATGGTGCAGAAGGCTTGTCAAACTATCACTAGGCTCATAAAACTACCCATGGAATTACCCACTACAACCACTACGAAAGCCTTGTCCAGTGTGGATGTGTGAGCCTCGAAATGTTTGAAAATACGGATCTTTCGACGTTCATGGTGCAGAAACCTTGTCAAACTATCACTAGGCTCATAAAACTATCCATGGAATTACCCACTACAACCACTACGAAAGCCTTGTCCAATGTGGGTGTGTGAGCCTCGAAATGTTTGAAAATACGAGTCTTTCGACATTCATGGTGCAGAAACCTTGTCAAACTATCACTAGGCTCATAAAACTACCCCTGGAAATACTAACACAACAACCACTACGAAAGCCTTGTCCAATGTGGGTGTGTGAGCCTCGGAATGTTTGAAAATACGGATCTTTCGACATTCATGGTGCAGAAACCTTGTCAAACTATTACTAGGCTTATAAAGTTAAACCTACCCATGGAAATACTAACACAACAACCACTACGAAAGCCTTGTCCAGTGTGGGTGTGTGTGCCTCGAAATGTTTGAAAATACGGGTCTTAAAACGATCATGGTGCAGAAACCTTGTCAAACTATAACTAGGATCACAAAACTCCCCCTGGAAAAACAAACACAGCCTCTACGAAAGCCTTTTAACAAGCGTGTGTGGGTGTGTATGTGTGTGGGTGGGTGTTTTTCAGATTCTGGGCCAAACAAACACATTATACGTGTTGTCGTTCAGCTTACGTGTGCCAAAGCGTTCCGTTCACAGGCGACCGAAGCGTATGTAAAACTGTTTATAAATTTCCTCATGCATAGATGATGTATTGGGCCGCTCTCTTACACTCTCCCTCCTTCCCTTCTATCCTCACTCTTTCCTTCCCTCGGCCGCCCTCTTCCTTTTCATCTCTCTCTCCCTCTCTTTGTTAATCCTTCCCTTTACCACTCCTTATTCTTCTCTTTCTAAAATTCTTAACATTATCTTTCTCCTTTTTTTTACTCTCTCTCTCTCTCTCTCTCTCTCTCTCTCTCTCTCTCTCTCTCTCTCTCTCTCTCTCTCTCTCTCTCTCTCTCTCTCTCTCTCTCTCTCTCTCTCTCTCTCTCTCTCTCTCTCTCTCTCTCTCTCTCTTTTCCTAATCTTTCCCCTTATCACGCCAGCCTATAGCGCCGGTAGGCTTTCTTGAGGGGCTTGGATGGTAGTCGGCCCCAGCTCGTCATGGCGCAGGCAAGTGTGTTTTATAGTGGCGCCATTTTTTCTTACTTTTCTTGCTTCTTCTCTTTCTACGGCTTATTTATTTACCACCTTGTTCTCCTTTCCCCATCTTTATTTTGTTCTGTCGCTCTCCCTCTACTATTTTTTTCCCGTTTATCACTCCTTCCTTGCCTCTTCTCTTTCTTAATCTAATCTTTTTCACGAGTCACTCTTTTTCTCTTCTTTGTTTCATTCTCTCTCACTCTCCTAATCTTTCCCTTCCTCTCTCTTTCTTTGCTTCTTCTCTGCATAATCCTTACTTTCTTAACGTCTTATGCTTCTTTCTTCTTCTTTATTTCATTACTTCTCTTACTCACAATTATCGGAAAAGAAATTGATATGAAGGAGAGGAGGAGAGGAGAGAAAAAACATAATAAAAGAGAAATTAAAAGGAGAGAAGTGAATAAATAAAATTCTCTCTCTCTCTCTCTCTCTCTCTCTCTCTCTCTCTCTCTCTCTCTCTCTCTCTCTCTCTCTCTCTCTCTCTCTCTCTCTCTCTCTCTCTCTCTCTCTCTCTCTCTCTCTCTCTCTCTCTCTCCCCCCCCTTCACTTTCAAATACTGGACTAGTTTACACTCCACCCGACTTTTTATCTATCTATCTATTTATCTCCTTATCCTTCCTTAAAATAATACTTTTAGTTTACCCTTCATCCAGCCGGTGGCGTGGGCGTGGGGTGGGCGTGGGAGGGGGTAGGCGTGGCGTAGGCGTGTTGGGTTCTTACACTTTTTCAACCTCTCCAAACATTTTTTTTTCTTCTTTTTTTCTCTCGCCCTATTAGCAATTGATTCCCCTCTCGAGTAGGACGCACCTGTCGACAAGGGCCTCTTCAATAACTCTCTCTCTCTCTCTCTCTCTCTCTCTCTCTCTCTCTCTCTCTCTCTCTCTCTCTCTCTCTCTCTCTCTCTCTCTCTCTCTCTCTCTCTCTCTCTCTCTCTCTCTCTCTCTCTCTATCTCTCTCTCTCTCTCTCTCTCTCTCTCTCTCTCTCTCTCTCTCTCTCTCTCTCTCTCTCTCTCTCTCTCTCTCTCTCTCTCTCTCTCTCTCTCTCTCTCTCTCTCTTCTTTTTCTATCAACTCTTTCTGTTCATTTTCTCATCTATTTCCCTCTCTTCCTTCACCCACGGAGCATCAACCACTCAACCTCTTAACAGCTATCTAACATATAAAATACTCCACCACTCCACTTCACCATCCATTCTCTCCCCGCCCTTCACTAAACACCACAACAGTATAGTGTCCTTCGCCTCTCCTTCCATTCTCTTCAACCACGACCAATCTTCCTGTCTCTCTAGAGGAATGTACTTACTGCTTCTTCCTCCTCCCTCTCCTATTCCTCGCCCCATTACCCTCAAGCTCTCCGTCCTTCAACCCGTCCAAACGAATTAAACACTTTTATCTCGAGAAGCACTGACTACACACTCCCTCTCTACATTTCTGTCTCTAAACGAACTGATTACACACTTCCTTTCTCTTCACTTGTATTTTTAAACGAACTGACCACGTGCTTGCTCTCTCTTCTCATTCCACTGCACTCCAGCATCCCTTCACACAGTCAAAACACTTCAACCGTTGAATAGCTTTACAAAAGAACGAATTCCTCTTTCTTCCTCACTTTACTGCACAGAGGCCGTGGCTGAGTGGTTAGGGTGACAGCGCCTCGTCCAGGAAGACCACCTGTCAACCCGAACTTAGATTTTCTCTCTAAATGAAAGGATCAATGATGAGCTCCTGGAGGCAGCATGAGCCAAGCAAGATGGCGCCACTATAAACACTTGTCTGTACCATAACGGGCTGGAGCCGACCATCAGGCCCCACCAAGAAAGCCTACCGGCGCCATAGGCAGAAACGCAAAAAATAAATCCTGTACATCATCCACTCTGAACACTCACCCCATCCACGCTTCACGTCCACTTGCCATGCCGCTGATCGTCCCCTCACACCGGACCACTGAGGGACGGACGAAAGCTTTGTGGCGACAGTGATCAGGCAACAGGTGATGACGGAGGCGTATACATCACCCCTGGAAGACATAATAATAATAATAATAATAGTAATAATAATAATAATAATGATAATAATAATAATAATAATAATAATAATAATAATAATAATAATAATAATAATAATAATAATAATAATAATAATAATAATAATAATAATAATAATAATAATAATAATAATAATAATAATAATAATAATAATAATAATAATAATAATAATAATAATATGAAAAAGTTAAAACTAGAACAAGAAAAAGGAGAGAAGGAAAAATTAAAATCAAAACAGCTAGACAATAAAGAAGAGAAAGAAAGCACACTAAAACAAAAGAACAAGGCCTTCACAAATACCTAATACCTTGATCCAGACTTTAATAATGTTCTCTTCTGCTTCTACTTCCACGAAAATAAAATTCTAAAAAAACAACTCCAACATCATCATCATTCATTCCGCCTCTCAGCATTACTACGATGAGAATCCCTTTACTACTTGCGCTAAAATTCTCACTCACTCTCTCTCGCGATATAATATAAAAATGCAAACTATCCAGCGCCAGTAATAACGATGTGTAATAAATTATTCATGTTTCCATTTGACTTCCAGCGCATAAATTTCTTTGCGAGCACGGCCGGGGAGGGAAAAAATAATAAGCCTTCAAGTATACGCTTAAAGATCCAATGAGGCAGCAGTGCGAGTTTTCCAGGGTGTTGCTAATCGCTCTCTGCAACACAACGACGCGCTCACTGTAATACTCCATGACTATTGCGATTATTACTGATGGCGCTGCTTTTATTATAGTTGTCTGTGGTAGTGCTGATGCAACAGAAGGAGATAAAAAGAAAGATACAGCATGGTACTCATGAGAGAAAGTAATGGTCAAGTTATCAAGAAAACATCATATCACAGTCCGTCCGTATGGTTTTCCTGGTTTCTCTTGTTCTCTACCTCCCACTCCCTATCCTGCATTATTAAACGGTCTCTCTCTAGTCTCTGTCTCTGTTTGTCTCCCTCTTTTCATTTGTCCCTTGCGTTTTGCTTTTCGTCCTTGTTTACTTCCTCCCTCCGTCTTGTCTCATTTCCTTTTCACTTCATCCATTCCAGCGTTGCATCGGTAGAGATTTACTAGGAACTGTGTGTGTTTGTCTTTTTTTTTTTTTTTTTTTACAGCAAAGGAGACAGTTCAAGGGCACAAAAAAAGCAAACATTAATAAAAAAAAAGCCCGCTGTCTGTCCTTCTCTCTCTCTCTCTCTCTCTCTCTCTCTCTCTCTCTCTCTCTCTCTCTCTCTCTCTCTCTCTCTCTCTCTCTCTCTCTCTCTCTCTCTCTCTCTCTCTCTCTCTCTCTCTCTCTCTCTCTCTCTCTCCCACCCCTTCTTCAGTCTCTCAATATCACCCGTCTTCCTGCCCCTCTTCGCTACGACACCCATCTATACTTCCTTCTCTCCCCTTCCTGCTCCCCTTTCTGCGTCTTTTCTTCCCCTCTCTCCTCCTTTTTCTCACTCCTCCAAACTGTTGCGCCATCGAGTGTTTTGCCTTCCTCCCTGCGCCCATCAGCTCTCTCCCTCTCTCTCCCGCTTCCCTCCTTCCTTTCTTCCCCTCTCTCTCTCTCTCCCCTGCTAGCGCCCATCAAGTCTCATTCCCCTCCCGTCAAGGCGCCGCTCCTGATAAAAGGGACTCGTTAATATTGGAAGGGTTAAAGGGCTGCCTCGTACTCCCTACCTCTCAACCTGAACCTTCTTTGCTGGCTCACTCTCCCCCTCTCTCTTCCTTCCTTGCTTCCTTTCCTCCTTCCATTCATTCCTTTCCTTCCCATAGCTATGCATACACTTCATTACAGGTGTCAATATGGAGAGAGAGAGAGAGAGAGAGAGAGAGGTAAACTGGAGTCAGGTGAAGCTCAGGTGAGGTCAAGAGGAAGGATACTCTCTCTCTCTCTCTCTCTCTCTCTCTCTCTCTCTCTCTCTCTCTCTCTCTCTCTCTCTCTCTCTCTCTCTCTCTCTCTCTCTCTCTCTCTCTCTCTCTCTCTCTCTCTCTCTCTCTCTCTCTTTTATTTAAACTGACGATTCTATAGTTACACAACAGATTTGTATTTCGCCGACGACACTTTATGCGATCGTTCGAGTAGCATATGTTTCTCTGTGCACTTTTTAGGGCTTAAAATGTCACTTTTTCTCGTGCATTATTTCAAAAGCCCTTTACACTTGTTCACTGTGTATTTAGCATCACTAGTGGTGTGGGGCATGTTCTTCGCCACCTGTGAGCAGCCACTTTTACCTGCTGGGTGGACATTTCCCTCACTGTTGGCCCTGCTGCAGTGAATGTGTTCCACAGGCGGGACACCCTGGAGGTGAAGGTCCGTTGGTGCTGGCTGGCGCGTGACCTCGGCACCCCGACCTGCTCGTGGCTGGAGAGTACCGTTCTCGTATCTCTCACAGCCTCTCGCGGGGGGAGCCTCAGTCTCGCCAGGTGTGGTACTCCTTGTACCTGGGCCTTGTGGAACACCACCAGCGCAGCGACGTCCCGGCGGTGCTCCAGAGTGTCTAGAGGTATAATATCCTGAGGGGGCGGCTGGGGGTTGTTCTCCTGTAACAGTCGCTGCATCCGTCGCTCCACCTTGTCCAGTCTCTGCAGGTGTGTGGCAGCGCTGGACATCCAGGTCAGAGCTCCGTACTCCAGGTAGGATCTTACCTGGGCCTTGTAGAGGAGCATAATTCCTCGCTTGTCGAGGAAATTAGCCACTCTACGAAGGGCAGAGACACGTAGGGAGGCTTGGTGGGCGACGTGTTTCAGGTGGCGGTCGAAGCGCAGCTCTCGGTCCAAGTCCACTCCGAGGATCCTGACGTAATCCTGGAGCGGGAGGGTGACGGAGCCAAACATCACCCTTCCTTCGACAGCTTGTGTGGCTGCCGGGGACCGAGAGATCACCATCGCCTGAGTCTTCTCAGGAGCAAAGTTCACCTGCCAGCGCTCCCGTATCAAGCGTAGTTGCTGGTTGACCTCAGCAACCGCTTGCTGGCTTTCTTGGCGAGGGTAGGAGAGGGAGAGCGTGCAGTCGTCAGCGTATGCAGAGACTGCTGGCAGACTCCTGAGAAGGTCGTCGATGTACAGATTCCAGAGGACAGGTCCCAGCACAGATCCTTGAGGGACTGAGGCACCCACTGGGAGGTCCTTGGACTGCTGGCCGCCGACGACGACGTGGAGGCTTCTTCCTTGAAGGTAGTCGCTCATCAGCATCAGCAGGTGTCCTTGGATGCCTTTGGCACGAAGCTTCTCCAGCAAGCCCGCGTGCCACACCCGGTCAAAAGCACCCGCGATGTCGAGAGCGACGACAATGGTATCCAGGCCGGTGTCTAGTGAGTCCTGCCAATCCCTGGAGAGGAGCAGCAGGGGGTCTGAAGTGGAGCAGCCAGATCTGAACCCAAACTGCTGGTCAGTGATGAGGGCGTTGTTCTCGAGGTGGCGGGTGATGGCCTCCACCACTATTCTCTCGAAGATTTTTCCAACTACAGACAGGAGGGAGATAGGCCTGTAGTTGGCAGGGTCAGATCTGGCCCGCTTTTTGTGAACCGGCACCACGCGAGCCTCCTTCCATATAGAGGGCCAGGTGTTCTCCCGGACACAGGCCCCGAACACCTCCGAGAGGGGTCCTGCCAGCCCACTGGAGCAATGACGCAGCACATGTGGGCTAACGTTGTCAGGACCAGTGGCCTTCCTGACGTCCACCGCTCTTAGAAGGCGCTCCACTTGCTCCCGGTGTACCGCAACCTCTGTCAGGGTCTGGTTGCATTCCTGTGGCAGTTGTGGTGGAGGTCTGGTGGGGTCGGCGACGGACATCTTGGCAGAGAAAAGGTCAGCCAGGAGCTCTGCCTTCTCCCTGCTGCTGGTGGCTGTGGTGCCGTCCTGCTTGGTGAGGGGAGGGATTGTTTCTTGGTGGCTGCTGCCTTGCTTTTCCTTAACAAGGGTCCACCAGGTCTTGCTGCCCACCCCTGGCCCACACAGCTTGGCGCGGAGGTCTCTTTCCCACCTCCGTTTCGCCCCTTTACTGGTGGCCACCATATTGTTGCACGCTGCTCGATGCAGGGCTTGGTTGCGGCGGGTTGGGCGCCTGTTGTAGCGGAGCCACGCAGAATATTTTCTTTCTGCAGCAAGGCGGCAGCGGTAACCAAACCAGGGCTGATCGGTGGGCTTGGAGGTGTACTGGCGGTGTGGAATGTGCTCTCGTTGGAGAGCTTTGAGACGTTCAGTAAAGGCCTTCGCCATGGGCTCTGCTCGCCCAGACAGAAGGGTGTGCCAGTCTGTTTGCTGCAGGTCTCTTTTAAGGGAGGGCCAGTCAGCTCTGTCCCACAGCCAGATAGTGTGGGAAGTGGCCTCATCCCGCGCCACGCCCACGTCTGCTCGGGTCAGGATGGCGTGGTGGTCAGAGCTGCCTACCGGCCCAAGCTGTTGGCACGTGACCCTGCCCACTCCCAGGTCCGAGATAACGGGATCCAGCAGATCCAGCTCATGGGTCGGGAAGGTGACATGATCTGTCAGACCCTGCACCGTCAGGAGATTCTCGTAGGCGGCTCCCTCCATGTGCTGGTTTAAGTCGCCCACGATTAGGACATGCCTGCAGCGATGGCGAGTCAGCAGGTCGTCTATTTGCTCCGTCAGAAAATCCAGGGGGGCAGGCCCTTGCCTTGGGGGGCGGTACATGGCACACAGGAGGAGGGCAGTGCCATCTGCCAGAATTACTTTGAGAAACACCGCCTCTGTCGTGGGTGGTGTCTCTACTTCAAGTCTCTGGGCCTGCACTCCTTCCTTGAGGCACACTGCCACACCGCCGCCTTGTCTTCCCTGCCGGTCTCTCCTGATCCAGTGGGTGTAGCCTGGAATCCTGCCGAAGGATAACTCCACCTCACTGTTGAGCCACGTTTCAGTCACCACAGCTATGTCCACGCGGTGCCTCAGGACAAAGCTGTGGGTCAGGTCCCCGATGTTGGTGCGGAGGCCTCGCACGTTGGCGGAGAGAAGCACCAGCTGGTGACGAGTCCTCGGCGTGTCTGCCATCCTACCTGAGTTGGTGATGGGTGCTGGAGCTACTCAGGTAGGAGGAGGGTCGACCACTGCCAGCCAGGTGTATGGCCCCAGGAAGGAGGCTGTGGCGCGATGTGTGAGGGTCCCGGTGGAGGGGGCAGGTGACTGGAGACAGGCTGCCTAACCTCAGCAATCACACGTCTGAGGAGGTGTTCTTGCCTCTCGTCTGCAGCCCTCGCGTGACACTCCTCTGCTGCGTGTCCCCGACGGGAGCAGTAGTCACACACCTTGTCGCGGCGTCGAGGAGCGGGTTGGTGTCCGTGGGCGGGTCGGCTGTGGTGGCCTTGTCTGGCCGGGTGACGACGAGGTGGGGGAGGCGTCTGCCGAGAGGAACCGCGGTGAGCAGCGTTTGATGGATGTCTCTCCGCCTCCTGCTGCTGCCTCCTGTTTGCTCCTCGCCACCTCTGCGGTTGTCGGTTGGAGTGTACTCCCCGGACGTTGTCTCGACTGTTCCCTCTTCTTGTTGCGCCGTCAGCGTCACCGGCACTAGGGCGGGAGCGAGGGGAGCCGCGGTTGTTGTCGTTGCTGCTGCTGGCGTCTGTGTCCTCGCGCTCGCTGGCCTGAGCTGCGCCTCCGCTCGCGGTGCTGGTAGTGGCGGTGGTGTCGTCGGAGGTTGTGGAGGTGTTGCTGCTGTCCGAGCCAATGGCGACTTCGACGCTAGGTGAGGGAGGCAAGCAGTCCACGAGTTTGGCGAGTTTGCGTGGCCTGCCTGACGTCCACCAGCTTCGCCAGGAGAGGGATTCGGAGCACACTTCCCCCCAGTCTGTGTCAATCTTGCTGGGTAGTGCACTCGTGGCGATGTTGGCAATTTGTGGGTGATTCTGCTCCAACTCAGAGGTTTCGATCTGTTCAAGGAGACTTAGAGTTTTTGCTATGACGACTTTTTGATTCAGGACAAGCTTTTTTTCCTCCTTGTATCTTGTTATGATTAGTTTCTGCCTCTGAGTCTCTTGCTGGAGCTGAACGAGACGCCTTGCGAGCTCCTCCTTGCTGGAGGAAGCAATGAGATGCTGTACGATGTTTTCTGGCTCTTCCACCTGCACGTCTTGTTCGCCTTGTTCATCTACGTTCTCGTGGTTGGCTTCCTCGGGCTCCGAGATGGTGGTTGAGGTCACCTCGTGAGTCACCGGCCGGGAGAAGCCGCGGGCACGCCTTAGTTCAGTTGTCTGGGAGCAGCAGAACTCGGCGTCTGAGAAACACTCACGGCACACAGAGTTGGGGCAGTTTTCCCCGGTGCAGGGCGTTACAGGCTTGTCTCGTGTAGAGTAGCTGCAGATGCAGCAGTATCTGGCGCCAGGAAAGCCTGCTTGGCCGGCCCAGGCAATTTTGCTGTGTGGAGGGATAGAGCCAGCCATGTGCGTGCGAGATGGTAAGATGTGGGAGAGGTCAGGTCAGGGGGGGCCACGTAGGAGGGTGGCCGCACTTAATCTCCTGTGGAACGCAGTGCAGCTGTGGAGGGGGTGGAGAGGACGTCCCAGGGGATTCAAATCCTCTGAGCGTAGGGGGTCTGGCAGCGAGGGGTGGGTCAAGGAGGCAGGACGCGCCACAGTGACTCCGCTGGTTGGCGTACACCATGCTGCAATACACACTGTCCCTAAAACACTCCACTGCACTGTTCAAAGGGCATTACACACTTTTCACTGCACAGAACACATTGCAGTGGTGGTGATCAAGTGGTGTTGTTGGTGGTGAGGGAGTCTGGGAAGCCTGAGGCAAGGTGAAGCTCAGGTGAGGTCAAGAGGAAGGATACTCTCTCTCTCTCTCTCTCTCTCTCTCTCTCTCTCTCTCTCTCTCTCTCTCTCTCTCTCTCTCTCTCTCTCTCTCTCTCTCTCTCTCTCTCTCTCTCTCTCTCTCTCTCTCTCTCTCTCTCTCTCTGCTGAGAGAAGGTCGTGACCTCACCCCGCTGCGCTCCACAACATCGCTTGCCCTGTGTTTTCGTCGTGCTCTTGGGATTGCGTTTGTGTGTTCTCGCTTGTGGACCTTGTGTGTTGCCTGTGATTTCCCGACACGTGTTTGGTGTGTGTTCGCTTGTGGTTTCTGCCTGTGGTTGCCTCTGTGATTTGTGTTTCCGGTGTTTTTGCGTGTGATCTGGCTGTTTCCGGGTGTTCTGCGTGGGCTTCAGAGTGATTCAAGTGTGTTGTGTTTCCGGTGTTTTTGCGTGTGATTTGGCTGTTTCCGGGTGTTCTGCGTGGGTTTCAGAGTGATTCAAGTGTGTTGTGTTTCCGGTGTTTTTGCGTGTGATCGGGTGTTCTGCGTGGGCTTCAGAGTGATTCAAGTGTGTTGTGTTTCCGGTGTTTTTGCGTGTGATTTGGCTGTTTCCGGGTGTTCTGCGTGGGTTTCAGAGTGATTCAAGTGTGTTGTGTTTCCGGTGTTTTTGCGTGTGATCTGGCTGTTTCCGGGTGTTCTGCGTGGGTTTCAGAGTGATTCAAGTGTGTTGTGTTTCCGGTGTTTTTGCGTGTGATTTGGCTGCTTCTAAGTGTACTGCGTGGGTTTCAGAGTGTTTTGAGTGTGCTGTTTTGTTTCCGGTGTTTTTGCGTGTGATTTGGCTGTTTTCGAGTGTGTTGTGTTTCCAGTGCTTTTGCGTGTGATTTGGCTGTTTATAGTGCTCTGCGTGGGTTTCAGAGTGTTTTGAGTGTGCTGTTGTATTTCCGGTGTTTTTGCGAGTGACTTGAGGGTGTTTAGTCGTGCTTGTGCTTGGGTATCTGAGTGTTTCGTGTGTCCCGAGTGTGACTTTGTGTTCCCGAGTGTCTCACGCGTGATTTGGGTGTGTCGACAACCCACCCTTTGAATTCCCTGAGGATTCAATCTGCTCCTCCTCACTACACCCTCTTTAAATCCCCTAGAGGATTAACACTTCCTACACCCCTTTCCCTCACCTCACCTAAGCCCCCCCACCCTCACCTCACATCCCTTTTGCTCCTCCTCATCCCCTAGAGGATTAGCCCTTCCTACTCCTCCCTCACCTCCACATATTTCTAAGCCCTCCCCCCCTCACTCACCTTACCTCACATCCTATTTACCCATCCCTTCACCCACCTTACCTCGCCTCTTTCTTAACCTTTCTTGTTCTCACACACCTCACATCCCTTCCTACTCCTCCTCTTTCCCACTTACCTCCTTTCCCAAACTCCCTCTCACTCATCTCACTCATCTCCTGGCTGTTTCCGGGTGTTCTGCGTGGGCTTCAGAGTGATTCAAGTGTGTTGTGTTTCCGGTGTTTTTGCGTGTGATTTGGCTGTTTCCGGGTGTTCTGCGTGGGTTTCAGAGTGATTCAAGTGTGTTGTGTTTCCGGTGTTTTTGCGTGTGATCGGGTGTTCTGCGTGGGCTTCAGAGTGATTCAAGTGTGTTGTGTTTCCGGTGTTTTTGCGTGTGATTTGGCTGTTTCCGGGTGTTCTGCGTGGGTTTCAGAGTGATTCAAGTGTGTTGTGTTTCCGGTGTTTTTGCGTGTGATCTGGCTGTTTCCGGGTGTTCTGCGTGGGTTTCAGAGTGATTCAAGTGTGTTGTGTTTCCAGTGTTTTTCCTAATCCTCCTTGATCTCACACACCTCACTCACCGCCTCCCTTTCCCCCTCTTTACTCACCTCACATCCCTTCCTACTCCTCCTCTCTCCCACCTCACCTATTTCCTAACCCTTCTTGATCTCACACACCTCACTCACCGCCTCTCTTTCCCCCTCTTTACTCACCTCACATCTCTTCCTACTCCTCCTCTCTCCCACCTCACCTATTTCCTAACCCTCCTTGATCTCACACACCTCACTCACGCCTCTCTTTCCCACTCTTTACTCACCTCACATCTCTTCCTACTCCTCCTCTCTCCCACCTCACCTATTTCCTAACCCTCCTTGATCTCACACACCTCACTCACGCCTCTCTTTCCCACTCACGCATCTCTTTCCCCCTCTTTACTCACCTCACATCCCTTCCTACTCCTCCTCTCTCCCACCTCACCTATTTCCTAACCCTCCTTGATCTCACACACCTCTCTTTCCCCCTCTTTACTCACCTCACATCCCTTCCTACTCCTCCTCTCTCTCACTTTTCCTCCATTACTAAACTACCTCTCACACACCTCACCCCCTTTTTTAATCCCCTTCACTCTGTGTTTTTATCTCTTTCATTTCAGCTAAGATGGCGCCTAAGAAGTGCAGTACTTGTAACGGTAGCTTCTCAGCTCACTTTTTTACAGGGCGTTCTGCTGTCTGTCGACTGTGTCTGTCCAGGCAGCATCTCGAGACAAGACTGCAGGAGCAGGAAGAGAAGATGGAAGAAGGCCAGAATAAAATAATAGAGCTTTCTCTCACCAGGCAGCATCTCGAGACCAGACTGCAGGAGCAAGAAGAGAAGATGGAAGCAGGTCAGAATAAAATAATAGAGCTTTCTCGCACTGTTGCCTCCTTGCAGGAATTCATCCAGGCTAACGTTGCTGTGGTGCCAAACCCTTCTCCAACCGCCCCCTTGCACTCAGCGGTACCGTCGACACCAGCGGACAACACCACGCAACGGGAGGATGCTAGTGGCACCGACCATGATGGCTTCACCGTCGTGAATGGAGGAGCCAAACCAGCCAGACAAGCGATTTATCCTGTTCATTGCTTCAACAGGTTTGCCATTCTGGAGGAGGAGGACGAGCAGGAGAGCACCTTCCTGGTGGGTGACTTCATGATTCGCCAGCAGGTCGTTGAGTTCTGCGGCAGAGTTCCTCGTCGAAGACGGAACTATTGCTATCCTGGTGCTGGGATCGACGACATAACTGCTGCTCTTGAGAGATCTCCCCAGGCTACTAATGATTCACTGTTTGTTATTCACACAGGTACGAACGACGTCACCACGACCCGGTCTGAGGAACTCCTGGAGAAGTACCGTAGGCTCATCCAGCAGTATAAGACTAAATCCCCTAACATTTTGATTTCAGGAGTTCTACCACGGACTTGGGCGGAGAGCGACTTTTTCAGTAAGGCCTTCAGCCTAAACAACCGCTTACAGACTCTTTGCAGGGAGCTTGACGTGGAGTTCCTAAACGCATGGGACAATTTCTATGGACAAAATGAGCTCTTCCACAGGGACGGATTGCACCTTTCTCCCATCGGGGCAGCCAGACTCGGAAGGCTCCTCAACGAAGCAGTGCGTGTCATCCGAGCAAAAAACGAGTCACGGCCACATCACTCCACCCCGCCCGTGTAAATAGACGCCGTGCATCGCAACAAACCCGTAACCGTGATCCCGCAAGTACCACCACCTGTATTACCAAACCTCTAGATAACTTAAAAATCCTTAGTTTCAATGCGCATAGCCTAAAAAACAAATTTGATGAACTGAGATGTCTTGCTTTAACAGAAAATTTTGACATAATTGCTATAACCGAAACATTTATCGACACCACAAATATTGATTTAAGTTCCGAATACAACATAGATGGCTACAGACTCTTCAACAAAGATCGTGTAAACCGTAGAGGCGGTGGCGTCGCCCTTTATGTCAAAAGCTATTTGCAACCCACTGACAAAACACCGGGAAACAGTAACGTTGAACATTTATGCGTGCGAGTAAACATTGCAAAAGTCAATTTAAATATATCTGTCACCTACAGACCTCCCGGGCAATCACTCGATGACGACCTTGAAATGTACAGCGTCTTAAGGCAGTCACTTAATAACAACGACTCACTGATATTAGGAGACTTTAACCTCCCCCATATCGACTGGGCGACACTGCAGGTACAGAAGGCGAGTCACATAGAATGATCGAATTTCTAGAAGAAAATTATCTAAGCCAAATGGTTTCTGAGCCAACTCGACAAAATAATATACTCGACCTTGTTATAACGACCCAAGATAACCTTGTCAGTAGTGTCACGGTAGAACACCTCGGTTCTTGCGATCATAAATTAGTGCGCGTCGACATTAAAGCTCAATCATCAGTGACTGAAAATAAAGTAAAGGTGCCCAATTTCAAAAGAGCTAACTTCGTAGAAATCCGACAAAAACTAACAGAAATACAACTATCAGATGACGGCAACGTAGAGGAAGCCTGGCTAAGCCTTAAAAATCACTTACTCACTCAGCAGAACACATTCGTCCCCTTGTGCGAGAAGCGAATTAACACTAATAAAAGCCCACCGTGGTTTAATAGCGAAATTAAACAATCAGTCAATGAGAGAAAATTGTTTTACAGGTTAAAGAAAGAACAAAGCACGCCCGAGAACATTAGACTCTATAATGATGCCAGGCGACGAGTAAAAAGACTAGTATGTCAGGCAAAGCGTAGATATGAAGAAAATATTGCAGCCAACTGTAAAAATAACCCGAAATCTTTCTTCAGTTACATAAACAACAGAAAGGCGATCAAAAGTGGTATTGGACCTTTAACAAACAGCGACGGTGCACTAGTGACTGACAGCCAACACATTGCAAACCTCTTAAACAATTACTTTTCCTCGGTGTTTAATACTAACAGTCTTCCTCTCGCTACCACCAACACCAGTACTATTGTAAATCTCGAGCATGCATTGCCTAATTTTGAAATAACAACCGATGAAGTCCTTAAAGCTCTCCATTCACTTAAAACAAATAAAAGTCCTGGACCTGATAAAGTATATCCAACTCTGCTGAAAGAAACGAAGAGCGAAATACTCTCCTCCCTCACAACCGTATTCAATATGTCCTTGCGACAAGGCATCGTCCCTTCAGATTGGAAAAAGGCTAACGTGACACCGATTTTCAAGAAAGGAGACAAAAAGTACCAGGTAATTACAGGCCCATTAGTCTAACTTCGGTTGTAGGTAAGCTACTTGAGGGCATAATTAGAGACAAAATTGTGAGTTACCTTGAAAGCCACTCATTGATTGGGGACTCACAACATGGCTTCCGAAACAAAAGATCCTGCCTATCAAACCTATTAACCTTTTATAACGACCTCTTCACTGTTTATGACGTAACCAAATCACTGGACGTAGTCTATCTTGATTTCCAGAAAGCGTTTGATAAAGTCCCGCATCATAAATTACTTTACAAATTAAAGCAAATAGGTATTGACGGTCAAGTAAAACCAATGGATCGCGAATTGGTTGAGCAACAGACAACAAAGAGTAGTGATTGACGGATTTAACTCAGAGTGGGCGCCTGTCACTAGTGGCGTCCCTCAGGGCTCGGTCCTTGGCCCAGTGCTCTTCATTATTTACATCAACGACGTGGATGTTGGACTCAATAACCGCATTAGTAAATTTGCAGACGACACAAAGATTGGTAACTCGGTTCTCACTGACGAAGACAGGCAAAGCCTCCAAGAGGATTTGCACAAAATTTCAGCTTGGTCGGATAGATGGGAGATGCCCTTTAACGTAGACAAGTGCCAGGTCCTTCAAGTTGGAACGAGGAATAAGAAGTTCGAATACGAAATGCGCGGCGTTAAACTCAAAAGCGTTCAAAGCGTCAAAGACTTGCGGGTCAAAATCGCGTCAAACCTCAAATTCTCACAGCAATGCATCGATGCAGCAAATAAAGCGAACAGAATGTTGGGCTTCATTAAAAGAAACTTTGTATTCAAGAATAAAAATGTAATGCTCCCGCTCTACAACAGTTTAGTCAGACCCCACTTGGAATATGCGGTACATTTTTGGCCCCCCCACCATGCAAAGGATATTGCTAAATTAGAAGGTGTTCAGCGTCGGGCAACGAAAATGATCCCTTCCTTGCGCAACAAATCCTACGAAGAAAGGCTTTCTACCCTTAACATGTTCTCTCTTGAGAAACGTCGCCTCCGAGGAAAATTGATCGAATGTTTTAAAATACTTAATGGTTTCACGAATGTAGACAGATCAACATTGTTTATGATCGATGACAGTCTGCGCACGAGGAACAATGGCGTAAAACTCAGATGTAGACAAGTAAATTCAGATTGCACCAAATTTTTCTTCACCAACGTTGTAGTGCGAGAATGGAATAAGCTTCCACCATCAGTGGTCCAGTGTAACACGATTGACTCCTTCAAAAATAAGCTCGACCGTCACTTCCTTCAACTTAATATCAACTAGAGTAGAAATGCAACGTTTTGGAGTCTTCTGATTAATGTAAAATCACTTAGGTTTAAGGACAGACCACCAAGTCTGGACCATGGGGTCTGTGTGGTCTGATTTTCTATGTAAATCTATGTAAATCTCCCCCCCCCTTCCCTTCCCTTCCCTTCCCTTCGCTTCGCTTCCCTTCCCTTCCCTTCCCTTAACCCTCCCTATACCCTGTCCTCTCCCTTCGACACCCCACACAACTTCTCACCCAGCAAGAGTTCACCGCAAACCCAAGACACATCACTTACGACTTGGCCTGACTGAGTGACTGACTGCATATGGCGGCGACGGACGAACGGCGGCGAGTGGCGGTACACGGGGCAGGCCATGAATGCAATTACCGAGGCTTAGTTACACTCATTAGCCGCATTTACAGGTAATTAGATATGATGTATTACAGGAAGCTGCGTGCGTGGTTAATTATGCGAGGTGTGATGACTGGTGGAGGAGGAGGAGGAGGAGGAGGAGGAGGAGGAGGCAGTGTTGAAGTTGATAATGAAGAAAAGGAAGTAAAAATGGAAGGGGAAGAAAAAATGATAAATACAAGAGGAGAAGGAGAGGAGAGAGAGAGGAGAAAGAGAGGAAAGAGAGAAGAAAGAGATGAAAGAGAGAAGGAGAAGAAAGAGAGAGGGGAAGGAGAAGAGAGAGAGGAAAGGAAAAAGAGGAGAAGGAAAGGAGAGGAAAGAGAGAGGAGGAGGAGGAGGAGGAGAGAAAAGAGAGAGGCGGAGAGGAAAACTAGGAGGAGGAGGAGAGAAAAGAGAGAGGCGGAGAGGAAAGATAGGAGGAGGAGGAGGAGAGGAAAGAGAGAGGGGAAGGAGCGCGATATGACATCATTGAGTAGTAAAGATTTTATGACTAACTCGTGGCTCCTTGTCTCTCCTTCTGCTGCCCCTCCTCCTCCTCCTCCTCCTCCTCCTTTTTATCTTCCTCCTCCTCCTCCTCCTCCCCCTCCTCTTCCTTTTTATATTCCTCCTCCTCCTCTTCCTCTTCTCTTCTTGTCTTTTCCTTTCCTGTAATCTCCTTTTTCCTCTTTTCCTCTTTTTCTGTTTTCCTGTTCTCCTCGGTTTTGTTCTGTTTGCTCTGTTTCTTCTCTTCTCATTTTTTCCTCTTTGCTCCTCTTTTATCCTTTTCCTCCCCCTCCTCCTCCTCTTCTCTTTTTTTCTTATCTCTTCTCTTTCAAAACATATATACACACACACACACACACACACACACACACACACACACACACACACACACACACACACACACACACACACACACACACACACACACCCCTCCCCCACCCCCACACACACAACACCATTCCTTACTTTCCTATCTATGAATACATTTTATTTTTACCAGGGTCGGACTAACGGCCCAAAATAAAACTCTAATACCCCCAGAATAAAACACAAAATAAAAGAGGTGAGTGATGGCCGAGGCGCCGCAGCCACACACATACCACACACACACACACACGGGGAAAAACCGCCCACGGCTGAGTCATGGCAACGATTTGTGTCCGTGCGGGTTAAAATCTTTCACTGTTATTAGTTATCAAGGCCGTTCATCTGCGGGTTAACGCGGCGTGATCCGGGCGGGCGGCGGGCGGTACATAAGCGGTGGGTTTTGCACTGTCAGCTGACCCGTTTTTTTTTTTTTTTTTTTATTTATTTTTTTTATTTTTTTTTTTTTTTACAGCAAGGGAGGCAGCTCAAGGGCAACAAACAGAACAGCAACAGCATTAAAACCCCGCCAGACGCTGCTCCAACACAAGAAAACAGAACGATTGGTCAAAAGAGAGGTCAGTTTCAGGTTTTTGATGATAGGAGGTCTTATTGTATAGTTCTAGTTTTCATGTGTTGTGGCAGAAATTTCAGCAACAATGACGCTGCTGCAACACAAAATTTCAGCACAAATGAAGCTGCTCCAACACAAGAAAACAGAACGTGAGGCCAGAAGAGAGGTCAGTTTCAGGTTTTTGATGATAGGAGGTCTTATTGTATGGTTCTAGTTTTCATGTGTTGTGGCAGAAATTTCAGCAACAATGACGAAAAAATTCAAACAAAAGCAAGAACAAGAACTAAAATTAATAATATCAGCACCACCAACAAAAATAACAACAATAATAACAATAACAGGGCTTGCAGAAACTATATGCATACGATATGAATAATAATAAAAAATAATAGTAATAATAACAGTAGTAGTAGTAGTAGAAGTAGTAATAGCAGTAAGAAGAAAAGAAAAAAGAAAATAAAGAAAAAAAGGAAAAAGAAGAAAAAGAAAAATAATAAGGAGGAGAATGTTATTATTGTTATTTCAGTTGTTCTTTTCGGTATTACCATCGTGCGGTTATTAATATCGTCATTTCCCATGGCTGCACAGAGAAGGGACTGTCTCAAGCACATGTTTGTCGCTCGTGTTCTCGGAAATTTAATAAATGTGGCTCCCGTGTTCCTCTCAGCGCGGCGACAGTGTTCGGCGCTTCTTATTTTGGCGGCCGAGGCGACAGACTGAACGTGACACGGAAAAGAAGGGGAGGGCGGACACTTTATTAGCACTTGCTTGGTATCCTCTATTTCGCAAAGGCTACGCCGTTTTGGTGCTACTAGCCCCTCAGCTATTAATCAATCAATGTGGACATACACCGGGCTGTGCGTCCCCTCACCCATCTCACGACGCATAGCCCGGGTGTCCCTCCGTTCTCTGTTCCGTGTCCTCCGGTCGTCTCCATGCAGACCCCTTCCCATCCTGAGTACCTATAAGATTTGTTTCCATTCATCATGAACAAAATAATGCCGCTCATCACTATCACCCACGAGCTTTGTGGGCCTCCCTTTGTGCGTTCAGATGAGCCGTAACCATATAAATACTTTAATTGACTTTTGAGAAGCGTGTCATGTGGAATAACATCTGTTACTCCAATACCCATAAAAGTAAATTGCTAACAGGCACAACGATTGGTCTGCTTAATCGACTATTATGACCGTTTTAATTCGGTGCTTTCATTACAAGTCCCAAACTATTTATCGAGCAATTAATCCAAGGTAATAACGAAAATAAAATAATACGGCTGATCACCTCAAAACGTAGTATATCGTTTAGTGGGATGGCCGATCACGTTGTACACTCCGCCCTGAGGAGAGAAAGAGAAAAAACAAATGAAAAAATATGAAAGGAGAAAAGGCAAAGACCGCAGATTAAGAGAATGGGATAATAAAAGACGGGAAAGGATGGATAGAAAAAAATGTAAAGTCGATTATGATTTACTTAAAGGATGAAGAAGAAGGAGGAAGGAAAGAAGAGGAAGACGAAGAAGGAGAGGAACTGGCTTGGAAGAAGAGGACGAAGAGTATTGAGGAAGAAGGAAGACAGGGAAGGAGACGGAGAAGGAAGATGATGGTTTGGAAGAAGAGGACGAAGAGGAAATTTAACCAAGGAAAGCGAGGAGGAAGACGAGGATTGAAGAAGAAGAGAGAGAGAAGACAGAACGAAGAAAGAGAAGGAGGAGGAAGACAAGGAAGACGGAAGAAGAGAGAGAGAATAGAACGAAGAAAGACAGGGAGGAGGAAGACGAGATGGAAGAAGAGAGGGAGGACAGAACGAAGGAAGGCAGAGAGGAGGAAGATGAAGAAGGGAGAAGAGTACGAAGAAGGAAAAAGATGAAAGAAGAGAGGGAAGAAAACTGAGAATGGAAAAAAAAGAGAGAAGACAGAACGAAGGAAGACAAGGGAGACAAGGATGGAAGAAGAGAGAGAGAGAGAGAAAGGATAGGACAAAGTAAGACAAGGAGGAAGACGTGGAAGAGAGAAAGAAGGGCACATTAGGGAACTCGTTGGCCGCGAAGAGAAAAGAAGAGCCGGAAAAAGCCTCCTAACGATCCCGTGTCAAAATACATGGAGGGGAAAGCCGGGTTCTATATCTTATTGGGCAAGACACACGCTCACACACACACACACACACACACACACACACACACACACACACACACACACACACACACACACACATATACCTCCCCCCCACACGCACCATTTGCATTCGTCCCTTAAAAACAAAACAAAACAAAAACTGACCCTGCCCCATCCCTCCCTTCCCCCCACACACACACAAAACTATTACTAACATTATTTTCATCGACAGACTCGCTTAAATTCAACGCCGGGAAAGGGAAAGGAATTTGGCTGAGAGGGCAATAAAAAAAAAATAGGGCAGAAAAAATAGGGTCCAGGGTCTCATTGGCTTAACCGAGAGTCTCCCCAATTTGCTCTAATCAGGCGAGGCGATTCATTGCAATTTACGTTTGTTTATGTTGCAAGCTTGTGTGACCCTCCCTCCCTTCCCTCCTCCGCCTCAACCCGTCCCTTTCTCCTTTCCTCTGCGCACATTTGTACCAATACTCTGCCAATCTAGACCTCGGAACATTCTCTCTCTCTCTCTCTCTCTCTCTCTCTCTCTCTCTCTCTCTCTCTCTCTCTCTCTCTCTCTCTCTCTCTCTCTCTCTCTCTCTCTCTCTCTCTCTCTCTCTCTCTCTCTCTCTCTCTCTCTCTCTCTCTCTCTCTCTCTCTCTCTCTCTCTCTCTCTCTCTCTCTCTCTCTCTCTCTCTCTCTCTCTCTCTCTCTCTCTCTCTCTCTCTCTCTCTCTCTCTCTCTCTCTCTCTCTCTCTCTCTCAGGCAACAACGAATGACGGTACGTGGATGCTTCGGCGCTATGCTATTATGAGCCCACAATGCATCAATCAGTCTGTCAGCCAGGCTCTTTGTGTGTGTGTGTGTGTATGTGTGTGTGTGTGTGTGTGTGTGTGTGTGTGGATGGTGGGGTGTGGTTGGTGTGTGAATGAGTGTGACGGGGAAGGGGCGTCTCGGATTTAGAACTTATACTCGTAAAAAGAGAATGAAGGAAGGAAGGCAAGAATTAAGGAAGGGAGAGAGAGAAAAGAAAGAAAGAAAAAGCAATGAAAGAATGAATGACCGATTGAATGGAGGAAGGAAGAAAGGAAGGAGGAAAATAAAGAAAAGAAGGAAATGAGACTCGCTGCCTGCATGGTGTTCGCTTTCGTCCTAGACTTAAGGGAAGCAGATGTGTTTAGGAATTTACTGAAGTTACTAGATTCACAGGCTACTTATTGAAAACCAAGGAAAGGATGCTGCAGCGGTGAGTTTAAGAGGAGGAGAACAAGGCCTCAATAGATGAGCCTGTATTAAACACGAAGGGAAGGAAGACACAGGCAGCCAAACATTACGTGGAACTATATCAAATTATCGCTTCGTGGCTCCGTGAGATTGGGTTGACTTGAAAGGCACACAGACGAAGATGGGGAGGAGTGATTCTTGAGTAAACATTCTCTCTCTCTCTCTCTCTCTCTCTCTCTCTCTCTCTCTCTCTCTCTCTCTCTCTCTCTCTCTCTCTCTCTCTCTCTCTCTCTCTCTCTCTCTCTCTCTCTCTCTCTCTCTCTCTCTCTCTCTCTCTCTCTCTCTCTCTCTCTCTTTATTTAAACATGTTCAGTACATTAGTACATGGCAGTATTATTTTTCTATGCTAAAGTTCCCCCGACCGTTGGGGAGCTATTTAAAAGCTTCTGCCGATTATATTATACAATTATATACATGTTTACGGTGGGTGTAGGAGTAGCCACCTGTGGGACGCAACCTTCATCTGCTGAGTGGACAGTTGTGTCACATCCACATCAGCAGTGAGGTTGTTCCACCACACCACCGCTGCGATGGAGAAGGCACGTTGGTGGGTGCTGGAGCGGGCCATTGGCACTTCCAGGAGGGAGGCGTTGCTCAGCACCGTTCTCGTGCTGCGCTCAGACCTCCTCCAGGTAGCCCTCAGGTCCGTCAGGTGGGGCACTAGGCCCACTTGTGCCTTGTGTAGCACCGTCAGGGCAGCGACGCGGCGACGGTGCTCCAGGCTGTTCAGCTGGTTCGTGGCTGGTCTTGCCCGTCCCTCGTGTGGGTGTTGTTGTTGTTGTTGTCGATGTCGTTGTCGCTGTGTCTCCCACTGGCTCGGTCGGTGGTGCTGGGTGCCGTTGATGAGGCGTTCAGCCGTCTTCTGCACCTTGTCTAGCAGGTTGAGGTGGCAGCGGGCGCTGGCCATCCAGGTGAGCGGTGCATACTCCATCACTGGACGGACTTGTGCCTTATAGAGGGTGTTCAGGCCCTCAGCATCGAGGAGGTTCTTCATGCGGCGCAGGAGGGTCACCTTCTGGGAGGCTTTGTGAGCCACCCTTTCAAGGTGACGGTCGAACCGCAGCTGAGAGTCCACCTCCACGCCCAGGATGTCGACGCTGGCCTGCAGAGGGATGGTGTCGTTCCCGAATCTCAGTCTGCCGTGGAGTTGCCTCGCGTCCTCCCGAGAACGTGATATTACCATGGCCTGGGTTTTGTCAGGGGCAAACCTGACTTGCCACCTCTTTCCCCAGGCCATTATGTCTGCCAACTGTCTGTTGACGGACTCTATCACGTCCTGGGCTTCCTCCCTCTTGTATGTTCTGGAGAGGGTGCAGTCGTCGGCGTAGGCGCTTGCTGCCGGGATGGTTTGCAGGAGGTCGTTAAAGTATATGTTCCACAGAATAGGTCCAAGGACGGACCCCTGTGGAACGGAGGCCTCCACCGGGAAGCTGGTCGAGGTGCTTCCGTTGACTGGTACGCGGAGGCTCCTGCCTAACAGGTAGTTTGAGAGCAGGCGCAGCAGGTCCCCCGTGATGCTTAGTTGCTGTAGCTTCGCCGTCAGACCGCGGTGCCAAACGGAGTCGAACGCGCCAGCTATATCCAGGGCAATCATGAGAGAGGGGTGGCCGTCATCAAGGGCGTCATGCCAGGACTTTGAGAGGAGAAGGAGGAGGTCTGAGGTAGAGCGGCCCTTCCGAAAACCAAACTGCTTCGGTGACTGCAGGTGGTTTTCCTCGAAGAAGGATGTCAATTGCTCCCCGATGATCCTCTCAAATATCTTGCTGATGATTGGGAGGAATGATATTGGCCTGTAATTGCCTGGCTCGGACCTGGATTTTTTCTTGTGTACGGGTGTGACTCTGGCCTCCTTCCACTGTGCAGGCCACACCCCGCTCTGCAGGCATCGCCGGAAGATCTGGGCGAGGGGGCTGGTGAGCTCATCGGAGCATCGCCGCAGTAAGTATGGACTGACGCTGTCAGGGCCTGGTGCCTTCCTGGTGTTGACGCCCCTCAGATGTCTCCTGACAGTGTCCTCAGAGATTAGCACACTCTCTAGTTTTGAGGCGATGAGTTGGGGTAGGGTGGGCGGCTGCGTGTCTTTTTCCTGGGTTGTCATCTTTTGACTGAAGTGACAGGCCAGCAGGTCAGCCTTTTCCCGGCTGGTGATGGCCAGGTCTCCGTCGGGTTTCCTCAGGGGCGGGATACGTTCCTGGGGGGTAAGGCCTTGCTGTTCCTTCACCAGCCCCCACCACTGTTTCGGGTCGGTTTGGTTAGAGGACAGCTTTCTCCTCCTGTCGGCATCCCACCTTTCTTTTGCCCACTTTGCTGTCCTCGTCATATTTTTGCAGGCTCGTCTGAGTTGGGCCTTACTTTCCTGCGTGGGGTGTCGTTTATATCGTGTCCAAGCCTTGTGTTTCCTTTCGGCTGCAATACGGCACCTGTGCCCGAACCAAGGCTGGTCTTTTGGGCTGGTTGAGTAGGTGCGGTGGGGGACGTGTTTCTGCTGGACGGTATTGAGGACAGTGGTGAGGGCGGAGACGTCATGTTGTGGGTCACCGTCCCACCGCCCCATGCAGTCGCTGCCAGGGCCTGCCTTGCAGCCGTCCAGTCCGCGCGGTCCCACAGCCAGATGACTCGCTGGTGTTCCTCTTCACGCGCTGGGGCCAGGCTGACACACACTCTCTCTCTCTCTCTCTCTCTCTCTCTCTCTCTCTCTCTCTCTCTCTCTCTCTCTCTCTCTCTCTCTCTCTCTCTCTCTCTCTCTCTCTCTCTCTCTCTCTCTCTCTCTCTCTCTCTCTCTCTCTCTCTCTCTCTCTCTCTCTCTCTCTCTCTCTCTCTCTCTCTCTCTCTCTCTCTCTCTCTCTCTCTCTCTCTCTCTCTCTCTCTCTCTCTCTCTCTCTCTCTCTCTCTCTCTCTCTCTCTCAACCTCATAAAACTCCTCCCCAACCCCACGCACATAACCCTTCCTAACCCCCAACAACCTCTCATAACCTTCCCCAACCGCCTATAACCTCACATATCCCACTTCCCAACCCCACATAACCTCTCCCCAATCCCACATAACCCCTTCCCAACCCCACATGTCCTCTCCCCAACCCCACATAAACCTAGGCCAACCCCACATAACCTCTCCCCAAGGACGACTGGCTGTTGGACAATGAGGTTAGGAGGCAATACTCTCAAACATTTAGGCACCCCAGCACACATAATTTCAGGCCCGTAATTTTGGCAGATTTAGGGGGAGGATATGTATGTATGTATGTATGTCATTATGGACGTATATCTGTATGCATGTCATTAAAATATAAAAAAAAGGCTCAATAAATGACTGCGTTGGCCGTGTAAATGTTTTAGTGCCAGGAGCTTCTAAATGAATAAGATTAATCGCGCTAATGATGGTGCCGCTAATGATAATGGAAATGAATGGCGCATAAAAGATTTCGTTTAATAGTTATTGATATTGCTGTACATTTAACATCGGCGGCCGCTACGTTACAGCGGCAGCAGCAATAGGGCTGGAATCGCCGTAATGTGGGTCTCTCCAGCCTGAAATATACCCGGGATGTGCTTGATTAGACACGGAATGGACAGCGATAGCCAGCAGTAGCGCGAAAATTACATTACCATCAGAACATCTGAAACTGACCTCTTTTTTGGCCGCTCATGATCATCTAGACCTTCTTATACAGGAAAATGCACCCAGAAATGTCAATCTTTCAAGACCACGAACCCCTCAGCTGATTTTTTACTTTTTTAATCAAGGGTACAGCACGAAGAGGAAGTGGGTTAGTGGTGAAGGTACAAGTGGGGGAATAGGAAAGACAGTAGGAGTGTACAATTGTATGGTGTAGGTTCGTTGGTTGTTCTGGTGTAGTTATTGTTTATCGGGCACCTTATTTGTATATCCCCGGCGTGCAAGTGGGTTTGCTTTGCTCGCCACTCGCCCCTCTTCAAGTGGCAACAAAGGTCCATATTAAGTGGAAAAATACCCCCCTTTTACAACACTGGTTACGGCCATGCACTGATAAACCTAAGGAATTCGATTTCTTTTGAGAAACGCACTTACACAACTGACTCCACAACCGCCACTGACAAACCTAAAAACGCGTATACTTGTGTGTTCAGAGAAAAGAGAAAGAGACACACACAACTCACATTTCCCAATCTTTTCAAAACTCGTCTATGGAGTGTTATTTTACCTTTAATTGTATACACACATTGTTTTTTCGCCTTCCATCACCGTAGAATATTTTTGTCTCGCACTCATTCTCTCTTACCCTGTGTGTGTGTGTGTGTGTGTGTGTGTGTGTGTGTGTGTGTGTGTGGAGGGGAGGAAGGGGGAGAGGCAAGGACAGCAAAGTGACGTCAAGGTAAACAAAACAATTACGAACAGAAAAACGAAACGGTACAAATTATAACAAAACCATTTCACATAATTGCCTCCGATGGCAAAAATAATATGACACAAAAAATAAAGTCGGGAGCCATGAGAGAGAGAGAGAGAGAGAGAGGTCAGCCACTCACTCACTCACTCACTCAGCCAGCCAGTCCGCTTTGAAAAAATAATTAACGTCCAATCAACAAAAAATATTTTACTAGTAATAAAAAAATATAGACACACTACTGAAGCTCAATATGATAAATAAAACGCCCCTAGAAAACAAATCAAAACAAAAACGTAACAAAAAAATAACGCGGCGTTGAACCTACACGGGGGCGCCGGCGGCGGGGCGTGTGTGACGAGGAATATGTGTGAGTGATTGAACGCATTTTATCAGGATCGCAGGTTAATGACGGGCTAATGACTGGCTGCCGGTATTAATCAGATTACCCTCCAACCCCACACGCGATAATTTCCTGCTCCAATGTGAAACGCAACGACAATTCCTTTTCATTTGGTCATGCCTCTGTTTATCTCGTGTTGTGTGTGTGCGGGCGACGGGTGTTTGAAAGGTTGGCATTGTCAGGCGGACGCTTACAAGCTTCCACCCGTCACATCGGTTCTGGTGCGTGTTCTTTTAGGTTCGTGGTTCAGAAGAAGGGTCAGGCTACCACTAGGG
>NC_066543.1:1001064-1076064 GCF_024679095.1 Eriocheir sinensis
CTCTCTCTCTCTCTCTCTCTCTCTCTCTCTCTCTCTCTCTCTCTCTCTCTCTCTCTCTCTCTCTCTCTCTCTCTCTCTCTCTCTCTCTCTCTCTCTCTCTCTCTCTCACACACACACACACACCTTTCGCAACGTAGCACACACACAGGTCACATCAAACTAATACAAAAATGGAAAAACAAATATAACAACAGTATCTCCATAGTTTTCTGGTTATCAATAATGGCAATGGAAAAAGGGGAGACGCGACCGAACGAACACAACCTTTTACGAGGATGAATAGAGAGAAAGTGATGACTATTGAGCAAGCCGCTGTGCTGTTGTTGTTATATAACTATCTCAGAGAAGTGAATTGAAGTGTGAAATAAGAGATGCAGTAGAAAATTGTTGAAGGGTTGAAATATATATATGTGGTGATATGTATATGGGGGGAAGGGGGGAGGTTGTGTGTGTGTGTGTGTGGGGGGGGTCTCTCTCTCTCTCTCTCTCTCTCTCTCTCTCTCTCTCTCTCTCTCTCTCTCTCTCTCTCTCTCTCTCTCTCTCTCTCTCTCTCTCTCTCTCTCTCTCTCTCTCTCTCTCTCTCTCTCTCTCTCTCTCTCTCTCTCTCTCTCTCTCTCTCTCTCTCTTTCACACACACACACACACACACACACACATGAAATATACATAAAACTGTACTAGTAGCGTAGGACATGAACCTTCCTCTTCCTCCTCTACCTCCTCCTCCTCCTCCTCCCCACACAAGCCAATATTACAACCCACGACCACATCTACCAACCCAACCACCACCACCACCACCACTAACACCGCTTATCACCGCCCCTCCGGCAGTCCACACGGAGCAATACACAGTAAACTACGCCGTAATGCACACCCTCGCGACAGCCACTTTCTAATCCACACACCCAGGCGACCGAGGGGACAGAGCGCACCTTTGGACGGTTCTTGTGGCCTGGAAACACACGCAAAGCCAGGGAGCTAAGTGACTCCCTTCCATTGTTCTTCATCCCAGACGCCTCCTCTAACGTAACCTATTTCCAAAGGCCAAAAAGGAGATCAATCGCATTCTAATGAGTGTTGTTTTATGTTCATGGTACAGAGGAAGGGTCAGACTACCACCAGAGTCATAAAACTACCCATGGAAATAGACAGAAATCCTACGAAAGCCTTGTCAAATGTGTTACGGGTCTCACACACCCACATTTGATAAGGCTTTCGTAGAGGTTTTGTTGGTATTTCCAAGGGCAGTTTTATGGGCCTGGTGATAGTTTGACAAGGCTTCTGCACCATGAACGTGAAATACCACTCATGGCAACACACGAAATAGTTATGAAATTCAAAAGCGCTTTGGAATACTAGCTTATATATATTCACTACCAAGTAAATCATTCTAAATATAAATCAATCCCATCCGTGATTAACAAGGGTTCCTGGAAGTCTAATTACAGCGAATAAGATTATCGACTAATGAAAGAACCAGGAGAAAATATTAAGTTGATGAAATCCAGTGCTCCTCCTCCTCCTCTTCCTCTTTTTCTCCTCCTCCTCCTCCTCCTCCTCCTCTTTTACTTCGTCTTCCTACTCCTTCCCCTCTTCATCTTCTTCATTTCCTCCTCCTCCTCCTCCTCCTCCTCCTCCTCCTTCCTTTCTTTCGCTTCCTCTTTCTTCCCCTCTTTCTTTTCTTCTTCCTTCTTTTACTTTTTCTTCTTTCGTCTTCTCCTCTTCGTCCTCTTTCTCGTCCTTCAATTCCTCTTCGTCCTCCTCTTACTTTTCCTCTTCCTTTTGTTACTCTTCCTCCTCCTCCTCCTCCTCCTCCTTTTCCTCCTTAATTGTCGCACACTCACACTAACATACCCTAACATACTGGAGATTATTGTTACAACGCATGGACGCAAGACAAGAGGGGGAAGGGAAGGTAAATAGAGGGCCCAGTACAGACGATGGCAGGGAAATTTCTACCTTAAGCAAGAGGGAAGCCCCGCTAAAGGGAGGTAGTGAGGCAGTGACCCGCGCATGAGATCTCAGAACACCTAGATTTCTTTTTTTGTATAATTACCTTCCGTCTACTTTTTTGTTTTAGCTTTTATTTTTATTTTCCGACCTAATGCCTCACTTGCTATGATTTCCAGTGTTCCTTTTTTTTTACAGCAAGGCATGCAGCTCATGGGCAAAAAACACAAAAAACAGCAACAAAATAAGCCCGCTAAACGCTATTCCGAACAAAAGAAAGCAGAGCGAAAGGCCAGAAGAGAGGAGGTCAATTTCGAGTGGAGAGGTGTCTTGATACCCTCCACTTGGCCAAAGCTTTCTAATACGTCCTAACATGTTTTTTTTTTTTCTTACTCTGACCCTTCCATACAAATTACCATTGACTTTGCACCTATACACACAACCTTTGCACCTATACACACAACCTACCCTGTGACTCTATGTGAAGCAACGTACGGCTTATAGAATATTACCCAATACTCATTATATTTATTCTATAGAGCACAACACTAATACTATTGCCCAAGGTTCATTATATACAGTGCCTGAGCCGTATCACCATCAAACCATTGCCTAATACTCTTGATATTTACAAAACGACACACAAAAAATTTAATTGTATTATATTAACGTTTCGCTTATGGCGCCGGTAGACTATCTTGATGGAGCTTGGTTTTCGGCCTCACCCCGTTCGTGGTGCAGGCAAGTGTTTTATAGCGGCGCCATCTTGCTTGGTTCATTCTGCCCCCCAAGATCTCATCTTCCCCCCACTCTAGAATTTCGCTAGAGTCCGGGTTAATAGGTGATCTTCAGGATAGCATGTCGGTATAGTCTTACGCCACTCAGCGGTGACTGAAAATTGTCAGCTTGTAGCGGCGGGCGGGACTTGAACCCCAGGTCCTCTAAGACACCGCGCCACCGCCTCCTATTTTTACCTTTGAGCTGCCTTCTATATTGCAAAAAAACAATAATTCCCTTTTCAACCGCACTGGCATAGGTCACACCACCTCTTCGTCCCTTCCAACGCACCTTCGTAGCCTCGCCCTAAACAAACACTCGTTGGTGGGTCGCTAAAAGGACTCGGCATCAGGAGGACCAGCGAGGCGAACCAATATCTTACTTCACCACCAGAGGGCCACGACGCAGACCTGCTCACTACGATTGGCTTCCTCAGCGGCGCACCAGAGCGAGGCGGATGCAGAACAGCGCCTCGCGACACCCCGGGAACGAGAAGCAGTGAGTGGGAGGCGACGGTGGATTAAGCAGCCATGTTGTCCGATTCCTGGAAAATGGTCGCAAAGAACAGTGCCGCCAGCCTGCGTGACGGGGCATTTTTCTTCCCCGCCCGCCGAGTCGTGAATCGGGCCACCTTTCAGAGTCTACAACCCCCCCTCCTCCTCGTCCCCCCCCCCCCTCTCTCTCTCTCTCTCTCTCTCTCTCTCTCTCTCTCTCTCTCTCTCTCTCTCTCTCTCTCTCTCTCTCTCTCTCTCTCTCTCTCTCTCTCTCTCTCTCTTCACTGCACGACTTCAGTATTCTGTCTCGTTTGGTCGCTAAGTAACGATGCTCATTTTTTTCCCTGCAGTGTGTTCAGCCGACCAATTTGGAACCCATTTTAAGTAGAGCGTCCGTTCCCCACAACCACCGCCGCCGCCAGCGCCTTCGGAACACAATACGCTATAAAACACAACGCTGAAGAAGGAGGAAAACCGCGAGGAGGAGGAGGAAGACGATAGAAGTGGTGGGAAGAGGATAGAGGAAGAGGATGATCGTGGTGGAGGTAAGGATGAGGACAGAGAAAGAAAATGAAGGTGAAATAAAGAAGAAGGAAAGATAAAAGAAGGGGGTGATGGTAGGGCGAAGATAGAGGCAGACAGAGAAGGTGGGTGGATAGAGATAGTGAAGAGGAGTGAGGTCAGAGATGCAGAGAATTAAAATGGTGTGCGTGTGTGTACGTGTGTGTGTGTGTGTGTGTGTGTGTGTGTGTGTGTGTGTGTGTGTGTGTGTGTGTGTGTGTGTGTGTGTGTGTGTGTGTGTGTGTGTGTGTGTGTGTGTGTGTTCCCGCAAATAGTAATTGAGAGAGAAAACTATTTTAAAAACTAACTCGCTGCAGATTGCATCACATCACTCTCTCTCTCTCTCTCTCTCTCTCTCTCTCTCTCTCTCTCTCTCTCTCTCTCTCTCTCTCTCTCTCTCTCTCTCTCTCTCTCTCTCTCTCTCTCTCTCTCTCTCTCTCTCTCTCTCTCTCTCTCTCTCTCTCTCTCTCTCTCTCTCTCTCTCTCTCTCTCTCTCTCTCTCTCTCTCTCTCTCTCTCTCTCTCTCTCTCTCTCTCTCTCTCTCTCTCTCTCTCTCTCTCTCTCTCTCTCTCTCTCTCTCTCTAAGTACCTCCTCCGGCAAAAGAGAGAGAAAGGGAGGGAGAGAAAGAGAGAGGGGGGAGGGAGAGAAAGAGTGGGGGGAGGGAGAGAGGAAGGGACAGGATAACAGAGGGAGGGAGGGGGCAACCAAGTACAGGAAGAGGAGGAGGAGGAGGAGGAGGAGGAAGAGAAGAAAGAGGAGGTCGTGTTCGTTGCCATGGCAGTCGTCGGAGGCAGGTCATCGAGGCTTGCAACACCTGCCCCGAGGGGACACACTTGTCGAGAGAGCGGACGAGCGAACTGACTATCGGTAGGATGGAAGGTGTTGGGCCGTACCGTAATGAGGGACTTTTATACGCCGTGAGTCAAGCAAATGAGGTGCGACTAATGACGATTTAATAGCTAGGACGGTATGTATATAAGGTAAGGAAAGGTAAGGTAAGGTAAGGTAAGGTAAGGTAAGGTAAGGTAAAGTAAGGTGAGGTAAGGTAAGGTAAGGAAAGGTAAGGTAAGGTAAGGTAAGGAGAGGAAATATGAAGGGGGTTAAGGGGTGGTAGTGTTGAGTAAGGGAGGGGATGGAAAGGAAAGGAAAGGGAGGGGAGAGGAAGGGGAGGGAAGGGGAGAGAAGAAGAGAAAATGAGAGAAGGGGACACAGAAACAGAGACAGACAGACAGACTCCACTTACAAGCATGCAAAAGGAAACACACACGAACACACACAAACACACACACATACACAAACAAACAACCCCACCCCACCCACCTCCCACCCTACGCCCCATCCCCACCTCACACACTCAGCCCGATAAAAGCTGAGAGAGGGAGAAAAAGAATAACTGAGTGGCGTGCTAATGAGTGTCTCTAAGTGTTTAATTGACTGGCTGACTCGGTCCCTAACTCGACGAAGGAATACATTTAGGAGGAGCCGCCATTCAAGGGCCTGCTGAAACTCGGGGCTTTCACCCATACGACTGCGACCTCTCTCTACGGCAGCCAAGAGTAACACTGAACACACGACGCAGTGGATGTTATATTCAATGCTATATCAGGCCATAAGGAATACATTTAGGAGGACCCGCTATTCAAGGGCCTGCTGCAACTCGGGGCCTTCACCTACAAGACTGCGACCTCTGTTGTGAACGCGGGGAACACTCTCTCTTCGGCAGCCAAGAGTAACACTGAACACACGACGCAGTGGATGTTATATTCAAGGCTATAATCAGGCCATAAGGAATACATTTAGGAGGAGCCGCCATTCAAGGGCCTGCTGCAACTCGGGGCCTTCACCTACACGACTGCGACTTCTATTCTGAACGCGGGGAACTCTCTCTACGGCAGTGGGAGCGGCGAATAGCGGGAGTTTTTTATTTATTTTTTACTCTATGTTGCCCTTGAACCGTATCCTTTGATGTAATAAAAGAAAAAAAAACACTGAACACGACGCGGTGGATTTTATATTCAATGCTATAATCAGGCTATTAGGGAGGAGCCATTCACCTGCTGCAATTCGGGGCTGTCACCTAAAAGCCCAACTTATGTACCTACTCTTTGCTACACGGGGAAACACTTTCTCTGAGGCATCCAACAAGATAATGAATAAATCAATAAAATAAAAAGTAGTGGTCCGGTAATGGAAAACACACATTAGATATTTCAACGTACTTTTTCTTGAGAGGGGGGGATGATATTTTCTGAGGCAGCCTAGAGTGAAAAAATTAAAGAAAAAAGAAGGAAAAGGAAAAAAAAAACTGACTGGTGAACGAGAGAGAGAGAGAGAGAGAGAGACAAACAGACACACACACAGACACACAGACAGACATAACACAGACAGACAGACAGACAGACAGACATTCTTTTTACGTCAAACGAACACACGCAAACGATGTTATACTAAAGCAAGAAAACAAAACGCTAAGTAATATCCTCTCCGGGGATAATATGAACTAAAAATAAAAACAAAGCGCAAGGCAACTTTAATCCAAAACCTAAACTCGTCAAAAAAGAAAATGAAATAAAAACTCGGACTGTTAGCAAGTTACCACTGATGAAAGAAAAAAAAACAGTATCCCTCAGAGTACTGTTATGTTATTCAATGGTACTCTCGGATGTCGTTTTAGAATATGCTATCACACCGACGCGTTACTAATGGCTTGCTGTGCTATCCCGGGTTCCTGTGCCGGCCGATGGTTGTTGGTATTTTCAGACGCTTCCACCTCACGCGTCAACAAGTATTTCCAAAGGCCGCAAAGAAGATCAGTCGAGTTCTAATGAGTTTTCGTTTTAGATTCATGGTACAGAAGAAGGGTCGTGCTACCGGAAGGGTCATGAAACTACCCCTGGAAATGAAGAAAATGAAGAAGAAAAATACGAAGACGAACAAGAAGAAGACGAATAATAATAATAATAATAATAATAATAATAATAATAATAATAATAATAATAATAATAATAATAATAATAATAATAATAATAATAATAATAATAATAATAATAATAAAAATAATATGAGAATTTGAAACACCAACACTCAAACACCATACCAACTCTTATCACCACCACCACCACAACCATCACCAACGCACCAGCACCACCATCACGACTACACCACGAGAAACAATCATAGCCGTCAGACACACCACCACCACCACCACCATCCCTACCACCACCACGGCACAGGTAATATATATAATTGCCAGGCTCGCGCGTCTCCTCTCTCTCACACGGTATTAATTAATCAACGGCGAGAGGTGTGCGTCAGGTGTCCGAATGCAGCACCTCCCAATACACTCACACCCGCCACAGCCTCCCTCCGCCGCCCGCCACCCCGCCGCCCCCACCGATACCTCTCTCCCCGCAGACTTGGTTCGTGATAATGATAGAATGTTGCCCTGCTTCCTCTCCTCACCTCGCCCAACGTCGCCATCACTTCGTTTTCCTTATAATTTAATTTTGATTTTAGTATGTCAGGCGTAGGAGAGGCGGTGGCGGAGTGTTTAGTGTAATGGCGTCGCATCCCTAGTCCAGCCCACCGCCACAAGCTGGAATTTTTCAGTCACCGCCGAGTTGCCTAAGACGAACTACACGCTGTCCTGAGGACCACCTGTCAAACAGGACGCTAGATTCTCTCTCTAAGGAGAGGTTCAAAGATGAGCTCCGGGGGCCAGCATGAATCAAGCAAGATGGCACCACTATAAACACTCGCCTGCGCCATAACGAGCTGGCACCGACCATCAGGACCCACCAAGAAAGCCTACCGGCGCCATAGGCAGAAACATAAAAAAATGCCACCTTTCTCCATCTTCCATTAACGCTAGAACCATTAACCTTTTTTTTTTCTTACTAATTCCACCTTCATCATCTTATTCCTTCTTTATTTATCGATACTTTTTATTCAACTACCTCATCTGTCTGTTTACTTTTATCCAAGTGTTTCATCCTTCTGCATATTTTCTATTTACTTTTATTATTATTTTTACATAGTATTCGACCTCCTTCTTCTACGACCCCTACTCCTCTTGTCCTCCTACGCCTTTTTCTCCACCTCCTACTCTTCCACCTCCTGCTCTTCCTCCTCCTGCTCCTGCTCCTCCTCGTCCCTGTATTACTGCTATATTGAGACATCCTCCACACAAAACGAACCAACCGAACAAAGGCGGGAAAAACAACCTTCTTAGGAAAGGGAGAAAAACACGAAAAGTCGACAACGAAACTGAGAAGAAAAATATGAAAAAAATTTCTCCATCGAAAATAACAACAATTATAATAACTACTACTACTACTACTACTACTACTACTACTACTACTACTGCTGCTGCTACTACTACATACGTTAATCATTCAAGAAGCGAAAGAAAGATTAAAAGAGAGAGAGAGAGAGAGAGAGCTTAATATTTTCGTAATAAACACAAAACGAACTCTCTCTCTCTCTCTCTCTCTCTCTCTCTCTCTCTCTCTCTCTCTCTCTCTCTCTCTCTCTCTCTCTCTCCTCTCTCTCTCTCTCTCTCTCTCTCTCTCTCTCTCTCTCTCTCTCTCTCTCTCTCTCTCTCTCTCTCTCTCTCTCTCTCTCTCTCTCTCTCTCCACCTTTTTTTAATTTTTTTTCATTTCCCATCAAGTTCATAATTCACACAAGTCTGATTTTTAGGACCTCAGCCTTTTGCGATCCTTACGATTTCTTTTCATTTTTGTTTGTTTTTCTCAGTTGTTTTTCTACATGTTCCTGATTCTGAATATTAATGAAATGAATGCGGGGATACTGATGACCGACTTGGCGGTTTGATTTGCTTTTACAACTTTTACTCACTAACATTTATATTCCAAGGATTTAAAAAAGCTCTCAATATTATTTTGTTTCTAATATGCGACATTTTGGTTCAAGAGCGAAAAATATTTATATAACATTACAAAAATAGTAAGAGATAAATGAGAAGCAATAGCAGTAGTAATAGTAGTAATAGTAGTAGTAGTAGTAGTAGTAGTAGTAGTAGTAGTAGTAGTAGTAGTAGTAGTAGTAGTAGTAGTAGTAGTAGTAGCAGCAGCAGTAGTAATAGTAGTAGTAGTAGGTGTGGAAGAAGGCCCTCCAGACTCGTGGCAGCGCGGGGCCCTCAGGACTTGATGCACGGGGATGGCGAAGCTTGCTGAGCAGCGCCAACTTTGGCAATGCAGCTGGCGACTTGCGCAACACCATTGCAGCACTGGCAAGAAAACTCGCCTCCTCCAGCTGCCACTATGTGGACGCCCTGACGGCATGCCGCCTCATTCCCCTGGACAAGAGGCCGGGATGCAGGCCTATAGGAGTCGGAGAAGTCCTGCGGCGCATCGTAGGCAAATGCATCATGGCTGTCGTCAAAGAAGATGTGAGAATGGGAGCAAGGAACCTCCAAGTTTGTGCGGGGCAGCAGGCAGGAGGAGAAGCAGCAGTCCATGCCATGCGGGAGATATTCGACCACGTGGAGTGCGAAGCAGTGCTTCTTGTTGACGCCAAAAATGCCTTCAACACAATAAATAGAAAGACTATGATACATAACATTAAAACCAGGTGCCCTAGCTTGGCTGTGTATGTCGAGGATACCTATACATGCCCGACCGACTTATACATAGACGGCCACAGTGGAGGGGTGAAAGTGTTTAAGTCGTCTGGGGGAGCAACACAGTGACCCAGTAGCCGTGGCTGTGTGCGCCCTGGGCCTGTCAGTCCTCCAAAATGAAATCGCGTGCGCGGAAGCACGGGTGAGGCGGGTGGCTTGTGCGGATGACCTCTCAGGTGCTGGTAAAATCTCAGTCTTAAAGGGTGGTGAGACACTTTGAACACCGCCGGCCCTGAGATAGGATACATCCCTAGCGGCACCAAGTCTGTCCTTATTGTCAAACCTGAACATTATGACCATGGCACATAAACTTTTAGAGGAAGTGGAGTCATTGTAACAAAGGACAGACAACGACACTTAGGTGCAGTGATCGGGACAGAGGTATATAACGTAGGAGACAAAGTAGCTGAATGGGTGGAGGAAATAGAAGCTTTGTCTCCCATTGCCAAGACTGAGCCACACGCTGCCTATTCAGCGTACACCCACGGCATCCAACATCGGTGGACGTTCCTGATGCGCACCATCCCCGGCATCAGTCCACTCCTCCGACCACTGGAAAATGCCGTCAAGAATGTATTCTTGCCGGCGCTGGTGAAATATCATGCTTTGGGGGAGGAAGAGAGGGATATGCTAGCACTTCCCCCAAGACTGGGTGGGATGGGGATCACCAACCCTGAGAAGCTGGCAGATAAGGAGAACCAAAATTCCATCAGCCTTACCAGGTCACTCATCAACAGGATCATCGCTCAGGAGGCAGAGGGCGAGATAGACCAAACAGAAATAAGAGATATTAAAAGAAAAATCTCAGAAGAAAGGCAACAGGAACAAAAAGACGAGCTGGACCGTCTTACACACCACCTGTCCACATAAATGGGTAGAAAAATACACACAGCACAGGAGGCAGGCGCCTCTAACTGGCTAACGTCATTACCAATCAGAGCAAAGGGCTTCAGCCACAACAAACAAGAATTTGTCGACGCCATTGCTCTGAGATATGGCTGGCCGATTGAGGGACTGCCTGATCTCTGTGCATGTGGATCACCAAATGATGTCACCCACACCATGACATGTAAAAAAGGAGGCTTCGTCTGTATTCGACACGATGAAGTGAGGGATCTGACAGCCAGCATGCTCGGGGAGGTATGCCAAGACGTCACTACCGAGCCGGCACTGCTTCCCCTGGACGGCGAACACCTTCGGTACAGGACAGCCAATACCTCACAGGAGGCACGGGTTGATGTAAGTGCCTGCGGATTCTGGGTGCGCGGACAGCGGGCGTTCATGGACATCCGCATATTCAACCCGATGGCTGCCTGTCACCGTGAGCTGCCCCTGAAAGCCGCCCACCACAGGAACGAGCAGGAGAAGACAAGGGCATACGGTGAAAGAATCCAACATGTGGATCAGGGCAGCTTCACCCCCCTCGTCTTCACCACATCCGGCGGGATGGGTCCCAGGGCCCAATGCTTCTACGCACGCCTCGCGGAACTAATCTCAGAAAAGAAGCATCAGCCAAGGAGCCACGTTGTCGCCTGGATGAGGTGTCGCCTCTCGTTCTCCCTGCTCAGGTCGGCCATCCTATGTCTCAGGGGCACCAGACACTCTGGCCCAAAAGCCACCAACATCTCCAATATTGACTATGAAGCCACAGTGGTGGAGAGTGACATTAGGGTGGGTCGGGAGTGACTTGAGTAGGGAAGGAAAGGGGGATCTAGACGTAATAGATGATAGGTGATTTAGTGTCAGGTAGTATTAGCGATATGGTTGGATGCCACAGTCATTAGTGAACAGAGTTGGGGCTAATGACCTCCAAACTATGGAGCCCTCCATGATTATGTGTCGGGAAAATAAACATGGGTGGAGGTATCATTTATATAGTAGAAGTAGGTAGTAGTAGTAGTAGTAGCAGCAGTAGTAGTAGTCTACTACTATACTACTATACTGATAGTCTTCTACCTCTTAAATTCCGCCGCAATGTTGCATCTCTTTCTATCTTCTACCGATATTTTCATGCTGACTGCTATTCTGAACTTGCTAACTGCATGCCTCCTCCCTTCTTGCAGCACTACTGCACTCGACTTTCTACTCCTGCTCACCACTATAATGTCCAAATCCCTTATGCAAGAGTTAACCAGCATCTTCACTCTTTCATCCCTCACGCTGGTAAACTCTGGAACAATCTTCCTTCATCTGTATTTCCTCCTGCCTACAACTTGAACTCTTTCAAGAGGAGGGTATCAGGACATCTCTCCTCCAGTATCTGATCTTGCTTTCGGCCACCTCTTTTGTTTCTTTTTTAAGGGCAGCGAGTAGCGGGCTTTTTTTTTATTATTGTTTTCTTTTTTTGTGTGCCCTTGAGCTGCCTCCTTTGTTGTAAAAAAAAAAAAAGTAGTAGTAGTAGTAGTAATATGACAACTTAAAAAAGAAAAAAATACCTTATAAATGGTGGTGGTGGTGGTGGATGACCTTTTTTTCTTTTCTTCGTTTTCTATTGGGTCAAATGTGGTGTCACCTGCAATATCAAACAGAACATGTGGTCGATTAATTAGTCTCTCTCTCTCTCTCTCTCTCTCTCTCTCTCTCTCTCTCTCTCTCTCTCTCTCTCTCTCTCTCTCTCTTCTCTTATTTAGAACTATAATTCCCGAAGCGATGAACAGATTAGGTTGCGGCAGGACGGACAACATCGGCGGAAAAAGTGACAGGCGATTCATTCTTCCTCGGGGACTGGGTGGCGGTCAATGATTCCGACACACCCACCCACACCCACGCCCACACACCCACACACCCACAGAAACACACACACACACGCACGCAATGTTGTGAAAAAATATGAGGTTTGCGCTGGACCACTGGACGAGTTTTAATCAAAGTGTGTGTGTGTGTGTGTGTGTGTGTGTGTGTGTGTGTGTGTGTTACTGACAGGGATGCGTGCGCTCGCTGACACACACACACACACACACACACACACACACACACACACACACACTTAACCCTCTTTTAAGAGCTGAAAATCAAGAAAACAACGACAACAACATCAATAACAGTGTGTGTGTGTGTGTGTGTGTGTGTGTGTGTGTGAGAGAGAGAGAGAGAGAGAGAGAGAGAGAGAGAGAGAGAGAGAGAGAGAGAAGCAGAGAAACAACGAGAGAGAGATAAAGAGAGAGAACAACGCATATTAAGAACGCGAGAGTATAAAAGTAATATCGGAAATGAAATTGCAGATGACGAACGAACAAAGAAAAGAAAAGAAAAAAGAAAATAAGTGAAAATACGACGTTGAGGAAAAATACGAGAACGGAAAACAAGGAAGATTTAATTAAAGGGGGAACATGAGCGTATCCGAGAGAGAGAGAGAGAGAGAGAGGGAGAGGTTATATTCAATCTCTCTCTCTCTCTCTCTCTCTCTCTCTCTCTCTCTCTCTCTCTCTCTCTCTCTCTCTCTCTAACTATATCTATATCTATCTATCTATCTCTATCTATTCTGACACATTCTTGAGAGAGACAGACAGACAAACGTAACCTAACCTAGAAAAGTCCCCCTTATAGGAGAAAATGGGATGTCTCGAGGTGGTCAAGCAGAAGAGGAGAAAGGAAACAAATATAAAGGCAAAGGAAGAGGAGGAGGAGGAGGAGGAGGAGGAAGGAGAGGAGGAGGAGGACGAGGAGGAGGAGGAAGATGCTAAAGGTGAGATATTGAAATGGGAGATACTGGAAGCTGTCAAGAGTGAGAAGATAACCTGTTTGAAGAAGAGAGAGATTTACATAGATAGATTTACATAGAAAATCAGACCACACAGACCCCATGGTCCAGACTTGGTGGTCTGTCCTTAAACCTAAGTGATTTTACATTAATCAGAAGACTCCAAAACGTTGCATTTCTACTCTAGTTGATATTAAGTTGAAGGAAGTGACGGTCGAGCTTATTTTTGAAGGAGTCAATCGTGTTACACTGGACCACTGACGGTGGAAGCTTATTCCATTCTCGCACTACAACGTTGGTGAAGAAAAATTTGGTGCAGTCTGAATTTACTTGTCTACATCTGAGTTTTACGCCATTGTTCCTCGTGCGCAAAGTGTCATCGATCATAAACAATGTTGATCTGTCTACATTCGTGAAACCATTAAGTATTTTAAAACATTCGATCAGTTTTCCTCGGAGGCGACGTTTCTCAAGAGAACATGTTAAGGGTAGAAAGCCTTTCTTCGTAGGATTTGTTGCGCAAGGAAGGGATCATTTTCGTTGCCCGACGCTGAACACCTTCTAATTTAGCTATATCCTTTGCATGGTGGGGAGACCAAAACTGTACCGCATATTCCAAGTGGGGTCTGACTAAACTGTTGTAGAGCGAGTATTACATCTTTATTCTTGAATACAAAGTTTCTTTTAATGAAGCCCAACATTCTGTTCGCTTTATTTGCTGCATCGATGCATTGCTGTGAGAATTTGAGGTTTGACGCGATTTTGACCCCCAAGTCTTTGACGCATTGAACGCTTTTGAGTTTAACGCCGCGCATTTCGTATTCGAACTTCTTATTCCTCGTTCAAACTTGAAGGAACTGGCACTTGTCTATGTTAAATGGCATCTCCATCTATCCGACCGTTGAAATTTTGTGCAAATCCTCTTGGAGGCTTTGCCTGTCTTCGTCAGTGAGAACCGAGTTGCCAATCTTTGTGTCGTCTGCAAATTTACTAATGCGGTTATTGAGTCCAACATCCACGTCGTTGATGTAAATAATGAAGAGCACTGGGCCAAGGACCGAGCCTGAGGACGCCACTAGTGACAGGCGCCCACTCTGAGTTAAATCCGTCAATCACTACTCTTTGTTGTCTGTTGCTCAACCAATTCGCGATCCATTGGTTTACTTGACCGTCAATACCTATTTGCTTTAATTTGTAAAGTAATTTATGATGCGGAACTTTATCAAACGCTTTCTGGAAATCAAGATAGACTACGTCCAGTGATTTGGTTACGTCATAAACAGTGAAGAGGTCGTTATAAAAGGTTAATAGGTTTGATAGGCAGGATCTTTTGTTTCGGAAGCCATGTTGTGAGTCCCCAATCAATGAGTGGCTTTCAAGGTAATTCACAATTTTGTCTCTAATTATGCCCTCAAGTAGCTTACCTACAACCGAAGTTAGACTAATGGGCCTGTAATTACCTGGTACTTTTTTGTCTCCTTTCTTGAAAATCGGTGTCACGTTAGCCTTTTTCCAATCTGAAGGGACGATGCCTTGTCGCAAGGACATATTGAATACGGTTGTGAGGGAGGAGAGTATTTCGCTCTTTGTTTCTTTCAGCAGAGTTGGATATAATTTGTCAGGTCCAGGACTTTTATTTGTTTTAAGTGAATGTTATTTTATAATTAGGCAATGCATGCTCGAGATTTACAATAGTACTGGTGTTGGTGGTAGCGAGAGGAAGACTGTTAGTATTAAACACCGAGGAAAAGTAATTGTTTAAGAGGTTTGCAATGTGTTGGCTGTCAGTCACTAGTGCACCGTCGCTGTTTGTTAAAGGTCCAATACCACTTTTGATCGCCTTTCTGTTGTTTATGTAACTGAAGAAAGATTTCGGATTATTTTTACAGTTGGCTGCAATATTTTCTTCGTATCTACGCTTTGCCTGACCTACTAGTCTTTTTTTTATTTTTATAGAGAGAGAGAGAGAGAGAGAGAGAGAGAGAGAGAGAGAGAGAGAGAGAGAGAGAGAGAGAGAGAGAGAGAGAGAGAGAGAGAGAGAGAAAAATATATACATATGAAAGAAAGAAAAAAAGAAAGAGAAAGGTTGTATTTAATCATTCTCTCTCTCTATCTCTCTATCTCTCTCTCTCCCCTTCAATCTCCCCTTCAATCTCCCCCTCAATCCCCCCCCTCCCTCCCTCTCCCTTCCTCTCCCTCTCTCAACCTCCCCTCTCTTTCCTTCACATTCCAACATTCCCCAACCCCAGAGAATTTTCCTTATCAATCACGTATTAAAAAGCCGTAACAACACCAACAACTGACTGACAGACTGTATAAATGTTCGAATACAGCAAACATCAAAAGTGCTGAGCCGGTAACGTTAATTATTGAATATATGCTTCATTTTGAGGGAGTTCCGTAAAGCCAACGAGGGAGACGAAGGGAAGGGGGAGAGAGAGAGGGAAAGGGATGGGAGGAGAGAGAGAGAGAGAGAGAGAGAGAGAGAGAGAAACTTTTGCAGACTCGTCACGTGGTGGGTGTGCCGAGAATGAAAGAGAATTACCGTAATGTGAAAGCAGCTGGCACGGGGGGGGAAGGGGGAAGGGGAAGGAGGGAGGGGGAGGGAGGAGGAGGAGGAGGAAGAAGAGGGGAAGAGAAGAAAGAACAGTGGAAGGGGTAAGAAGAAAGAGGGGTGGAGGGTGCGGGAAAGGGAAGGTGGGGGAGAGGGGGAGGCGAGAGGGAGGAAAATGGAAGAGAGAAAAGAAAAGAGAAAAGAAGAAAATTAAGAAAGAAGAAAGAAAAAGAGAATTCGTACTTTCATTTTTTTTTCGGGGAGGAGGAGAGGGAATGGGGGGCAGTGAGAGACCAGGGGGGCTAAACTCGAAGAAAAGGAGAAAAGGAAGAAAAATAAGAAAAAGAGTTCGTAGAAGCATTTACATTTCTTTGGGAGGGGGGAAGAGGAGGCAGAGGGAGGGAGGGGGTGAGAAGGAGAGGGAAAGAGGGGGGCAAGGAGGAGGGAGAGAGGGGGCGAGGAGGAGAAGGGAGAGAGGGGGTGAGAGGAAGGGGACAGCGTTTGTACCTGAAGTTCCCTGAGTACTGTTTCACATAATTCAGTTCCCACGATGCCTTTACTAAGGACTAAGGAGACTTTTGGCTAACTTTCTACGCACTACTTTCGGGGACTTCTCTCTCTCTCTCTCTCTCTCTCTCTCTCTCTCTCTCTCTCTCTCTCTCTCTCTCTCTCTCTCTCTCTCTCTCTCTCTCTCTCTCTCTCTCTCTCTTTAAGGTGACGTTAATATTTTTTTTTATTTACTTTTTTTTTTTCTTTTAATACGTGCATCTGTTTTTGTGTTTGTTTATTGTATTACTGATTACTTGTTTCTTTTTCATCTGTTTGTGAGTTAGACGGAGCCTAATGTCTGTGTGTGTGTGTGTGTGTGTGTGTGTGTGTGTGTGTGTGTGTGTGTGTGTGTGTGTGTGTGTGTGTGTGTGTATTTTCCTTCCCTTATTTCTCTTTCCTTCTGTTTTTCTTCTTTTCCATCTTCTCTTTATTTTTACTTTCTCTTTTTCTTCTTTTTCCTTCCTTTGTGCTTTTTTCCTTTTTCCTCCATATCTCTCTGTCTCTGTCTCTCTCTCCCTCTCTCTCACTCTCTCACCCCCCTCTCTCTCTTCCGCATATTTGTCATTCGGTTAAGCGGTTTATATGAGTTCAGCCGCGCCTAGCTTTGCCTCGCTTCCCGGCTTAGTTGCAGTTTGAGCCCCGAACAGCCCCAGCTCTGGCCAGCCTCATGGATTAGCTGATTGGGAAATGCGACGGGGGGATAGCGCAGATAGTTGGTGGTGGAAGCGGTAGCGGTGGCGGTGGTGGGAAGGGAAAATATGGAAAGGGAAGGGAAGGGAAAGAAAGTGAAGTGAAGGGAAGGGAAGGGAAATGAAGGAAAAGGAAGGGAAAGTATGGGAAGCTAAGGGAAGGGAAGGAAAAGAAAAGGAAGGGAAGGGAAGGAAAAGAAAGGGAAGGGAAGGGAAGGAAAAGAAAGGGAAGGGAAGGAAAGGGAAGGGAAAGTATTTGAAAGGAAGCGAAGTGATAGAAAGGGAAAGGAAGGGAAGGGAAGAGATAGAAAGTGAAGGGAAAGAAAAGAAAGGGAATGAAAAGGCGGTGCTGATGGTGGTGGTGCTGGAGATGGTGGTGGTTACAGTGGGACGTCAAGGGTGGGATGTGATGGACGCAAGATTTGTACGCCATAACGAATTGACTGACAGACATGAATATCGAGGAATGAGCATATTTTTCTTCCCACATTTCCTTCTTTCGTAACTGTCCGCCCCCACCCGCACACAAACACACGTCCCACCCCACACACACATATACGTCCCCCCTCCCCCCCACACACACCTGAACAAGAAACAAAATAGAATCGCACATTCACCGCTAAACATTTCCTCGTGCGTGGGTGTTCGTCGACACTCCCGACGGCGCAACTGTTAGTGGCAGGCCAATGAACGGGTGATAAGCCCTAATTCCCCTCGCCCCGGGTGCCCGAAGCCCGGAAAAACACCTTCAAGGGATAAGAAACACAGGCAACGCGAAGCAGAGGAAGGGCGGTATTACTATTAAATATTTCGGCGCCCAAGCAAGCACATATATTTGACAAGGTTTTCGTATCAGTTTTGTGCATTTCCAGGGGTAGTTTAATGACCATGGTGGTGGTTTGACCCTTCCTCTGTACCGTGAACCTACAGAAACCACTCATTAGAACCCGACTGATCTCCTTTTCGGCCTTCGGAAATAGTTGATGTGAGAGGTTGGAAATGTCTGAGAATACCAACTAAATATTTCGCAACCAAGCAACGCCCGCGCCCACACACACACACACACACGCACACACACACACAGACACACACACGTTTGATGCCGTTGTGTAAAAGAAAAAAAGGAGAGGTGGATTGCCGAATGTTTTACCGGCACGTTGTCATTTTATTTGAATTCCTGCCGCGTACGTGTTTGCGTCCAGAGAGGGAAGGGAAGGGAAGGGAAGGGAAGGGAGGGGAAGGGATGGGAATGGTATGGAAAGGATGGGAAGAGAAAGAGAGGGAAGGGAAGGGAAGGGAAGGAAAAGGAAGAAAAAGAGAAGGAAGGGAAGGGAAAGGAAGGGATGGGAAGGAAAGGAAAGGAATGAGAAGGGAAGGGAAGGGAAGGGAAGGGAAGGGAAGGGTAGGAAACGGAACGGAACCGAAGGGAAGGGAAGGGAAGGGAAGGGAAGGGAAGGGAAGGGAAAAAAATAATAAAGGAAAGTGAAAGAAAGGGAAGGAGAGGATAGGAAAGGAAAGAATAAAGGAAATGGAAAGAGAAACGAGCATAAAGTACAAAAAAAAAGAGAGTATAACAGATCAGACCAGCGAATTTGAAAGGAGAGGAAAAAAGAATAAAAGAAAAAGAAAAGTAAACGAAGGAAGGAAGTAAAATGAATGAAGGCAAAAAGAGAGAGAGAGAGAGAGAGAGAGAGAGAGAGAGAGAGAGAGAGAGAGAGAGAGAGAGAGAGAGAGAGAGAGAGAGAGAGAGAGAGAGAGAGAGAGAGAGAGAGAGAGAGACGCGAAGGTATGGGAGGAGTGAATCGAGGAACAGAGAGGATTAGGGAGGAAAATATGAAGAGGATTTGGGGGGAGGAGGAGGAGTAGGAAATGGAGGAAAATAGAACCATGACGAGAAAGAACAATCACCAACCGTTATGAGATAGAGAGATAGAGAGAGAGAGAGAGAGATATACACACACACACACACACATGATTACTTCACTGGTACAAGAAATGAATGCTGAGACTTTTTTTCCGCACCCGGACTCACGGTTAAATTAAACAACACACACACACACACACACACACACACACACACACACACACACACACACACACACACACACACACACACACACACACACACACACACACACAAACAAACACACACACACTCACGACTATGCTCTCCAAAGTATAATATAACCAATCATAGGAAAGAAAGGAAGTAAGCATATCAAAATCTATTAGAAAGAATATATTTTAGTCACCGACCAGTTGGCTACATTTCGCAACTCCAAAGATATTCCATAACAACATCAATAGTCAAACAGCATCGTAGTAAATTCGCCTCACCACACACGGTTCCCAACTTAAAAGAATTCAAAATAGTAGCCAATTGCGGTGTCTCCGATAACGTGGAAAGCAACACACTACCTCGCATGGCTGTATCAACGTGCGAGTATCCACCCCTTTACTTCCTTTGAGAGTAGTCGGCGGGATGAAAGCCTCAGTGCCGCGCCTCCCGTTCCCAGGAGTCCCCAAGATATGCACGTGAAGCCTGACATCAAAGGGGGCCAGGCAATGTTCCGGTCAACTAACTCTGAGCGTCAAGCCGCCGCCCACGACCCTCAAAGGCCGCGCCAGACTGTTGATCCTCCTGCTGCCACTTCCTGCTGGAGATGAACGCTTCTGTCCCCCCTTGAGGCCACGACACAATGTAGGCAACGATGACTAAGGTATATATTCTCGTATATCTAGAGTAATATTCAAGGCATTAGACATATATCATTTACGGGAAGGGAAACGAAGGAAAGAAAAGGGAAATGATGAAAAGAGCGTGCGAAAGAACGAAAGCCAGAGAGTAAAAAAATAAAACAGACAAGATTAATCTGTCCCGCGGTGGGTGGATGAAGAAGAGGCCAGTCTGACTAACGACAAATTATTTACCGCGGCGACAACTCTTACCAAACATTTCTGATGAGTTCTAAGCCGCAGGTCGACGCTTGATGGCACAATAACAGCAGACACCAAGTAATATTAACCCCACACTGAAGTTACACTAATGTTTATCCTCAAAACCATTACAGACCTTCGCGGGAGAGCCACGTCAACAAAATTAAAACTGGTGGGGCTATTAGAACAGGATTTACTGAGGTACTGAAGAAGAGGAGGAGGAGAAGGAGGTTGCAGATAATAAAGTTTGGCCCGACTTTTACGTTTTTCGAGCAACTATCCGACAGGCCATTACGACGAGGCGGGTCTGGGAAGGCGAGATACAGTAGGTCCGAGTCTGTCTGTCTGTGTGTCTGTTGTGGTGGTGTGGGCTCTGGGTTTGGTCCGAGTCTGTGTCTGTATCCATGAGTGTGAGTCTGTATCTATGCTGGACTGGGAGCCGAGATAGGTCTTGAGTCTGTCTATGCTGTCTGTGGGAGTCTGTATCCATGAGTGTGAGTCTGTATCTATGAGGGACTGTGAGTGAGCTGTGAGGGAGCTGTGAGGGAGATATATATATGCGTCTGCCTGTGTTGTATGTGTCCTGTCCGGAAGGAAAGGAAGCCTGCCACCACGAACCCAACCCTTGACATTATCACTGAGATGTAGAAAGAAAGAAAAAAAATGTGAAGAAAAAGATGGAATAAAAATGTTATATGTCAGTAGCACGCATCCACCTCTCAAAAGATCGAGAAAAGTTCACATATCTAAAGAAAAAAAAGGTAGATGAGTCTTCGGATAAACACTTTTTATTTAGAATTATATAGATAAAGAGACAGGCAGACACATACACAGATAGACAGATAGATAGACAGACAGATATAAAAAGAGACACAGACAAAGAAAGAACAAAACACTTTCAACAAAAAGAAGTAAAAAACAAGTAAAATCCATCAAAACCAATAACCCCCCCCCCCCTACACACAAATACACAGATCAAAGAGCCGCCCATCCACTCCTCTCTCTCTTCCTTCTTCTCCTTGTAAAAGCTTCGATCTTCAGCCCCAGAGAGCGATGTTAAAAGCCCATATTCACAAACACTTAGGGGCTTACACACTCACATTGGGAGATAGTCTGGGGATAGTTTGACAAGGCTTCTGGACAATGAATAAGAAAACACCCACCCACAAAAAATAAGGCTTTCGTAGAGGCTGTGATAGTATTCACAACGATAGTTTTAAAAGCCTAGTGATGGTTTGACAAGGATTCTGTTCTACAAAATGAATAACAAAGGAAACCAACACACACAATCTTCACCCCCGACTAATCTCCACTGTGGCCTTTGGAAATAGTAGTTGACAGGAGCGAGGCGGCGGCGGAACCGTCTGAGAACAGCCACCAAAGCCTCCCTTGAAGAACGTTACTCGCTTAGCTGAACTCCTCCCTCGAGCCGGAAGGGGACTAAGCGGAGGCGAGAGTAAGTGAGGGAGAGAGCAAGGCAGGGCGGCGCAGCGGAGGGACACTACGTCTTGATCACCAGCCCCGAGGAGGAAGTGAACTGAAGGGAAGGGAAGGGAGAAGGAGAGGTAAGGTATAAGACAGAAGTGGAACAGTATAACAAGAGGAAAGGGAATTAAGGAAAAGGAGGAAGAGCAGCTGAGTGTGATGAAGTAAGAAAGGAATAAGGAAAATGTGAACTAAAGAGAAGGGAAGGAAGAGAAAGGAAAGAGGACAAAGAGAGGAAAGAGAACAAAGGGATAAATAGTAATAAAGGAAAAGGATGATGAAGAGAGAAGAGAAAGAGAAGGGAAATATAAAACACTCTAATGAGGAAGGTTGAGGGAAGGCAAGGGAAGGGAAGGGAAGAGAAAGTAAGGAAGGGAAGGGAAGGGAAGGGATGATGGAGAGGACAGAGGAAGAAGAGAAGGAAAATATGAATCTACATCTTTCTCCTCCTCCTCCTCCTCTTCCTCTTCCTTCTCTTCACTCAAGCCTAATACCTCTTCCCCTCTCCTTCCTCTTCCTCTTCCTCCCCCTCTTCCTCTTCTCTCATTCTCTCTCCTCTCTCTCCTTCTCTTCCTCCTGCTCCTCTTCCTTCTCTTCACTCAACCCCCTACATCTTATCCCATCCTCCTCCTCCTCCTCTCCTCCTCCTCCTCCTCCTCCTCTTCCTCTTCTTCTTCCACTCACTCAATCCTTCCTACTGTTTGTCACTTAGCATTATCTTCCCTTGAAGGCGCCTTACCTCCTTACCTTCTTATCTTCCTCTCCAATCTCTCTCCGCGCCTCTTTCAACCTTCACCCCGCTCAATCCTTGCTACAAATCCAACTTTTTCCATCTACTCAAAATTCAATCTTTCCTCTCTCTCTCTCTCTCTCTCTCTCTCTCTCTCTCTCTCTCTCTCTCTCTCTCTCTCTCTCTTTCCTGAAACCGAGTGGTGGTCTTCCGACAGATCAAGCTATCCTCCCGCTCCTCCTCTTCCTCCTCCTCCTCCTCCTCCTCTTCTGAGTGTAATTGAATCTTCAGCTTCCTCTCCCGGACCATCGACTTCCTCTTTTTGGCCGCCGAAGAAAAAAAAAATATTGCAATTCTTTGAAACGCGATGAAATTTTTGTTAATACTTCCTGAACACGACTTTCATTAACTCTCTCTCTCTCTCTCTCTCTCTCTCTCTCTCTCTCTCTCTCTCTCTCTCTCTCTCTCTCTCTCTCTCTCTCTCTCTCTCTCTCTCTCTCTCTCTCTCTCTCTCTCTCTCTCTCTCTCTCTCTCTCTTCCCCCTACCCCAGAAGCTTAAAATTCAGACAAGCACAGACAGATATATAAGCATTGAAAAGACTGTCACTAAGGCTTACAAATACAGACCTTCTTCGCACTGGTATATCCATAAATGTTGACAAACGTTTGAAGTGTATTTGACACGCTGGAGAGTACGAGAGAAAGGAAGGCTAGTGTTGAGGTCGGGAAAAAATCTTGCCTTTGCTCCCCACTTTTGACTGTCTCTTAACGCTTGCCCCTTATAGAACATAGTCCCTGTATCAAGACACCTCTCCTCTCGAAACTGAACGCTCTTTTGGACACTTTTCTGTACTCTTTTTATAGGGGCAGTGATTAGCGGGCTTTTTCTGAACTATTTTTAGTTATATTTTTTTTTGCCCTTGAGCTGCTTCCCTACCTGTAAAAATATACAAAAACTGCCCCCTCTACCATAGTTAAGGGAGCTGATTGGTTGAGTGAATGGAGCTTGGAGTCAGTGTTAGCGTAGAGGGAGGGAGAGAAAGTGGAAGGGAAGGGGGGAGCTTGTGACAGGGGCTGCATAAGACACTCGACGAGGAAAATAAAGGGTTAAATATAGGGCGAAACCTTGGCATAATGATCTCCTTTCTCCTTCTTACCTGCTCTTCCCTTTGACACGTCGTTCTCTTCTTCTTCTTCCTCCTCTTCCCCTCTCTTCATCCTCGTCCTCCTTTGTTATAGAGAAGCCGGGTAACTTTCAAGGCCGTTCTGGGGATAAAAAAAACGTTAGTGATTAGAGATACCGCTGAAAGGTTGGGTAAATTATCTCGGTGTTGAGGCAGTGATGGAGTTATGTAATGTCGGTCTATATATGTCTGTCTCTGTCTGTCTGTCTGTCTGTCCGTCTCTGTCATATAGAGTGTTGCAATTGCTCAGTACATATCACTACCTTCTACCTAATCAGTGTCATATATAGTCATCATTTAAAATACACGTAGTCTCATTGTTTTCATTAACTTTCCACATTTATTATTTTGGAAACGGACACAAATACCTCATTAACCCCCCTCCCGTAAATTATTTAAACAATTACTCTTCCCCTTCCCCACCCTTCCCTACTCTTCCCCACCCTTCCCTGCCCTTCCCCTTATTTCCCCTTCCTTTCTCACTCTTTCCATCCCTTCACTTTAGCAAAACCCATTCTAACAAACACCAACGATCATTTAATCTCCGTCATTCCATTCCATTTGAAGCTAAACAATTCCCTTTCCTAATCCTCTCCGCGCTAACTATTCAATCTTATTCGAATCAATTACCTAGGGACGACCCTCAGACCCTCACTTCAGTAACCATTCTATTTATAAAACCCAAGTCAAGCGCCTCTCGTCGTAAGCTTCCCCCGACCACCTTCCTTGTTGGCGCTGGCTATTATTATGTTTTTGGGCGAATCAAATGTCTTGCTCTATTTACCAAGGAAGGAGGAGTTGTTGATGGCAATTAGCAGCGTCACCCTCAGTGCTCGCCTCGCTCACCTCACCACCGCGCTAATTGGCATAAGGAAAAGGATGAGGAGAAAAGATTGAAAAGGAGGAGGAGGAGGAGGAGGAGGAAGGGTGGATGGATTGAGACCTTGAGGCACTATGGAAATGAAGGAATAAAATATGAAAGGAAAAAAGAGAAAAGGAAGAGAGGTATAAGGAGAAAAGAGAAGAGAAAAGGAGAATTAAGGGCGGAGAGAGACCGTGAGGTGAACTATGGAGGTGGAGGAACAGAGAAAAAGCAAGAAAGCAGAAAGAGGATGATGAAAGAGGGAAGAGGAAAAGAGGAGATGGACGAGGAAGTGGCTGAAGAGGAAGAAAAAGAGAAGGGTGAAAGCGTGAATAACAACGAAGACGAGAACGAAAACAAGGAAGAGGAGGAGGAGGAAGCGGAGGTCTAAAGATAGTCAAATGTGGGGAGTAAAGACCGAAGAGTTTTACCGACCTCAACACAAGCCTTCCTTTCTCTCTCACTCTCCAGCTTCTCAAATGTACTTCAAACTTAGCCTAACGTAATGAAGCGGCAGAGAAAACAAGGCACGTAAAGGGTCTAAGTGAGAGAGGTGAGGCAGGTAGAGGACAGGTGTTTATGCCTGTGGAAAGCGGCGTGAAGTTAGGATGATAAAATGGCAGATGGCGGTGAATGAATAGGGCAGTTAAGGTAAGGAGAAGACAAAACGTTGAAAAAGATCATTTATAACGTTCCTCTCCTTCCATTCCCCTCTGCCCTATTCCCTTCCCTCTCTTTTCCGTCCCAACTTCCCTCTCGTCCCCAAAATAAAATATGAATAAAAATAAATAAATAAATAAAATAAATAATATCGATGTCGGAAAAGCAACAAAATGAATAAAAATAAATATTGGGAAAAAAATTGCTGTAACTATGGGAGGTGGTGGCGTGTCTCTCTCTCTCTCTCTCTCTCTCTCTCTCTCTCTCTCTCTCTCTCTCTCTCTCTCTCTCTCTCTCTCTCTCTCTCTCTCTCTCTCTCTCTCTCTCTCTCAATCTCTCTCTCTCTCTCTCAATCCCTCCCTCTCTCAATCCCTCCCTCTCTCAATCCCTCCCTCTCTTAATCCCTCCCTCTCTCAATCCCTCCCTCTCTCAATCCCTCTCTCCCTCTCTCAATCCCTCTCTCCCTCTCTCAATCCCTCTCTCCCTCTCTCAATCCCTCTCTCCCTCTCTCAATCCCTCTCTCCCTCTCTCAATCCCTCTCTCCCTCTCTCAATCCCTCCCTCCCTCTCTCAGTCTCTCCCTCTCTCAATCCCTCCTTCCCTCAATCAATCCCTCCTTCCCTCAATCAATCCCTCCTTCCCTCAATCAATCCCTCCTTCCCTCAATCAATCCCTCCCTCCCTCAATCAATCCTTCCCTCCCTCAATCAATCCCTCCCTCCCTCAATCAATCCCTCTTTCAATTCCTCCCTTCCTCCCTCTCTCTCTTTATCCCTCGTTTTGAAGCAGCAAGTTTTCGCGGGCTTCCGGTGTCCATTATTGTCAGGGAAAAGTCTTGAAGAAAAATGTTTTGACCGGGACGAGGAATGAAGGAATGTACGGGAAGATTGGGGAGGGAGAGAAAGAGATGGGGGGGAGGGGAAGAGAGAGAGAGAGAGAGAGAGAGAGAGAGAGAGAGAGAGAGAGAGAGAGAGAGAGAGTGTCAAGGCCACCTACCACAAACTATTACCAAACTATCAAAAGGTAAATGCAAAAAAAAAGTTCCCCATTAAAAATATAAACGAGGTAAAAAAAATAAGTGAAATGACTCTAGAGGTAAATTAACGGCGGAAAAAATGGCCTCGCTGTGTTAGTAATCTATTAAATTTTTTTTCATCGATTTAAATTCAATTCATATCGACAGTATAGATGCAATAATTTACATATAAATCACCTCGCCAGCTCTCTCTCTCTCTCTCTCTCTCTCTCTCTCTCTCTCTCTCTCTCTCTCTCTCTCTCTCTCTCTCTCACCCTCTCTCATATTCTCCCTCTAACCTTGCCCTTTCCCTCACCCTAAGCTGACTATCGCGCATTCACCAGGTAACCATAAAGCGAGTCACACGAATTATGGACCTCAGTTGCTGCAGGGACGAAGGACCAAGCACCTAAACAAACACACACACAAACAAACACACCAGCGGTCCCATGCAGCCACAAAGTGACAATCAGGCAATGCAGAATTAATCACGGGGAACAGATAGATGACCTCAGCCTTGACGTCCATAATAACTCAGCGTGTGTCTTCCCTTCCCTTCCCTTCCCTTCCCTTCCTCACCTCGAATTCATTACCTGCACCTCACCTATCAAATCTACCTACCTCTGTTTCTCTCTCAGTCTCTCCCTCTCTCTGTTACTCTTGCAAGCCATGAGAGAGGGGAGGGGAAAGGTTGGAGAAGGAAGGGAAGAGAAGGGAAGGGTTGAAACGGGTAGGAAGAGAGAGACAGAGAAACAGAAAGAGACAGAGAAAGAAAAGGCAAGGAAAGGAGAAATCGACAACAGGTGTGAAGCGAAAGATCTCAGGTATTGGAGGTGACGGTGGAGTGTGATTAACAGGGTCGAAGAAGAGGAGGAGAAAGAGGGGGCAGGGGAAGGGAACAAAGGGGGGGACTGGAGCTCGAGTCATCTCCACACTCATTTCCATAGAAGGGCAATCAGGGTGTCGGCGGGTGAGCCATAAGCATCCATCAGGAGCGGTAATGGCCAATTCGCGGCTGAGTGACGAACTGCAATCATTATGGGGTCATCCACGCGTGTCAGGAACCATAATGGATGACTGCTACTACCACCCTTACCCGCCCTTCCCTTCCCCTCCCTCCCTGCCAAGCCCTTCCTCACCCTTCCCCTCTCTTTCTCACCCTTTCCGTCCTTTCCCCGCCCTTTCCCAGTCTTCCCCTTCACAGATAGATACATAGATAGACAGATAGTTCATTGACCACAGTTTCTATTAAATTTAAAATACGTAAATACAAAAACTTCCATGGAATACATTTAAAACACTCGCAAACTCATAAAACACACACACACACACACACACACACACACACACACACACACACACACACACACGCCTCGCCAGCCATCCCTCCTTTAAATCGGTCCATAAAATTCTCCTTAAATTACCGAAGTATAAATCCCACCTCGGGAGAAGGGGCGAGTCTTTTTAACTCTCTCTCTCTCTCTCTCTCTCTCTCTCTCTCTCTCTCTCTCTCTCTCTCTCTCTCTCTCTCTCTCTCTCTCTCTCTCTCTCTCTCTCTCTCTCTCTCTCTCTCTCTCTCTCTCTCTCTCTCTCTCTCTCTCTCTCTCTCTCTCTCTCTCTCTCTCTCTCTCTCTCTCTCTCTCTCTCTCTCTCTCTCTCTCTCTCTCTCTCTCTCTCTCTCTCTCTCTCTCTCTCTCTCTGTCTCTCTCTCTCTTGTTCTCTCTCTTGTTCTCGCTCTTGCTCTTGCTCTCGCTCTCGTTCTCGCTCCCTCATTCTCACTCTCCCTCCCCTCCCCACTTCCCCCCTACACACACACACACACACACACACACACACACACGCAACCACCCCCCATGCACCCCCAACCCACCATCCACCCCCACCGACCCCATCCTCCCACCCTCCACCCACTACCCATCACGTCAAAGTTTAAGTGAAGGAGGAAATTGAAGCAAGATATTTCGCTCGCTTCAGTATAAAAAAAAAAAATACGCCCAAAGTTTTTCATCAGGGGATCCGAGGTTCTTTAATCAAAGTAGTTTTCTAATCATTTTCTTTTTATATATATGAGCGTCCGGGCGTCTTTTCATCCCCCCGTCTGTCTGTCTGTCTGTCTATCTGAGGATGAGGGTTTATTAGGTCAACAGTGTGTGTGTGTGTGTGTAAACATTAATAAAAAAAAAGCCCCCACTCCTTTGCTCCCAAAAGTTGAGATTTTGAGTTAAGGATAGACCGAGGATGTTTAGTGTTGAGGAAGGTGATAGCTGGGTGTTGTCAAAGAATAGGGATAGTTGTTTGGAAGATTGTGTCGAGTGGATAGGTGGAGAAACTGTGTTTTAAATAATAGTAAGGTCTGAAAAGAAGATCATCAATGAACAACAGAAAAGAAATAGAACGGTCAGAAAGGAAACTGGAGATAAAGGTACAGAGAGAAGGATAGAAAATTGATTCAAAGCAAGAAGGAAAGGTAGATGTTGACAGGCAGAGGCGAAAACATCATTTTGAAGAATCTTTATAACAGGCATAAAGGAGTCAGAGGGGGATGAGTAGGAGGAATATGCCCAGAATCGTCCAGAGTGGAGTTTTAGAAAAGTTTGAGAGAAGAGTTCAGCCTTAGAGATAGATGAGACGGCAGTGTTGCCAGGACTGAGGAGTGGAGGAAAGATGAAGAAGTGAAGTTGGAGGAGATGTTTGACATTTTTATTAATGAAAGAATTTTGTTCATAATTAGCATTAGTTTGAAGGCTCTGGTATCTTTTGTGAGCTACCTCTATCATTGACAGCACGAGAACAAGCGTGATTAAACCAAGGCTTTTTAGCGTGAGGAGAAAAGAACGAGGAATGTATGCCTCCATTCCAGAGACAATCACCTCTGTGATGCGCTGAGCACACACAGAGGTCTCTATCCTGAAGCAATAATCATTCCACGGAAATCGGAAAGTACATCCTCAGGTCGTCCCACCGAGCTGAAGCAAACATCGCCTCTTCGGTGGGTCCAGAGGGTGTACAGGAGCGATAGGACAGGATGCAGAAATAAGATTGTGATCGGAGAGAACAGTTTGACAGAATAAGCAGAAGGGTTTGAGGTAAGGAAGAGGTCTAGAATGTTGGGCCGATCTCCAAGACGGTCAGTGCTGGACCAACTGCTCTAGGTCGTTGAGGATGTTCACCAGGATGGTCAGTGAAAGAGGATGAAAGCCAGAACATTCAAATCTCCTAGGATGGAGATTTAGAGTGGGTCAAGATGTGCTCCACTTTAGAATTCAAATAGTCAAAGAATTTTACATAGTTGGTAGAGTTAGGTGAGAGATAAACAGCACAGATGTATTTAGTAATAGAATGACAATGAAGTCTTAGCCAGATGGTGGAAAATTCAGAATTTAGGATAGAGATAGTAGGAGGGAACAGAGTAGAGATTGCTGTCAGTAGCCTCAGAAACCTGTGTTTCGGTAAGGAAGAGAAGGTGAGGTTTAGAGGAGGTGAGGTGAGGTGTGTGTGTGTGTGTGTGTGTGTGTGTGTGTGTGTGTGTGAGAGAGAGAGAGAGAGAGAGAGAGAGAGAGAGAGAGAGAGAGAGAGAGAGAGAGAGAGAGAGAGAGAGAGAGAGAGAGAGAGAGAGAGAGAGAGAGAGAGAGAGGAACGGGGTCAACAACCTTACGAGAACTGTAACTGACACCTGACATATTTTTTTCACCTCTAAACCTTTCATTTTTTCCTTTCTAAACTCTTCGCCTTACAAGTCATCTCAACCGTTCTCTCTCCCTCTCACTAACACCACCACCACCACCACCATCACCCTCACCATACCCTCCACCATACAACCACCACCACCATCACCCTCACCATACCCTTCACCATACAACCACCACCACCACTGCCCTATCTACCATTTCACCTCCACTCTCTCCTCTCGACAGATACAGTTGTTCCCAGCATCCACCAACCAGATACAGCCGTTCCCAACATCCACCAACCAGATACAGCCATTCCCAACATCCACCACCCAGATACAGCCGTTCCCAACATCCACCAACCAGATACAGCCATTCCCAGCATCCACCAACCAAATACAGCCATTCCCAGCATCCACTAACCAGATACAGCCATTCCCAGCATCCACCAACCAGACAGACATTTGGACAATATAACATTTTTAGATACTAGTTAGGGGGGAGGGATAATGCTGTTGCTATTGTTCTTGTTCGTGTTCTTGTTCATGGTCTAACTTTTATATAAATTTATGAATCCTGTGGGGACCAGGACTATTTGAGTGAGTACCGCAGCGCACTGAACCACCCCGAACTATATCCTTCCTCCCCTCCTCCTAAGTAATAATTCTTCTCTCTCCATTCCACGTGCCAAACTCTGAGGGGATGTATTACAGAAACAGCCAGCAAGCAAAGCAACGAACACCCAAACACATTCACCTCCATCAACATCAACACCACCACCACCACCATCACCGTCATGACCATCACAACGCCTGTACGCCATTCAAGAGTCAACACTTGCGACTGACGTATAAAATGATCGAAGGACAATTTATTTACATAAACTGCAATTCCATTTATCTCAATCCACTCCTGACTTTGTATTATTTTAGCTCCTCCTCTTCCGCCTCCTCCTCCTCCTCCTCCTCTCCCTTTACCAGAGTCCTCCCACATGTTTGCCGGGTGTGTCGTCAACGATTTGTATTGGCTCTCTTTTCAATGGGAAAGAAAAAGTTGACTTGTAAGGCGACGAGTTTAAAGAGGAAAAATCATGTCTCGGAGTTCTCGTAAGGCTGTTGACCCCGCACACCCACGCAGTGATACCAGGCATTGTCCCCGCCTTAGCCTGGAAATCGTACCCCCTCCTATCCTCACATCGTTCGTCTTTTTGTCCCCTGGTATTCAATCTATATCTTATTCCTTAGGTTCATGCACTCCCTCGCCTTCATCTTCTACACGCTGCAGTGAAGAGAGCAGACGAAGAGGTAGATGAGCGGGCCTTCCTATACGTGACTTCCCTCTCAGTGCGAACACCAACCGTCTGTGAAATCGACTAATCCACCAAGGCACACACCCTTGCCATTACTAGGCAGACTATACGCTAACTGCCGCGCCATAAACCAGTACATACTGTTTTACTCCCTTCTACTCCTCCTCCTCCTCTTCTCTTCCTTTTACTCAATTAAGCTGTTAGTCCAATTATATTCATCCTCCTCCTCTTCTTCCATTTCTTCCTTTAAATACTGTTATACTTCCTTCTCTTTCTCTTCCTCTTTTCTCTTTCTCCTCCGCTTACTCTTACTCCGTGAACATATGAATCCTACTCTGCTCCCTCCTCTTTTTCTCTCTCTCTTCCCTCTTCCTCCTCCTCCCTCACCATTATCTACGCAACCCTATTCACACTTCATATCCTGTACCCATACACACATTTTTTTCATCAACCTCGCCCTTCCCCGCGATTCCCCGCTTTTTCTTATCATTCCCTGCCCTTCCCCGCCATCCCCGCCCTTCCTCGCCTTCCCCGCAATTTCCCTTCCTTTCCCAGCCCCTCCCAGCCTTTTTCCTCTTCCTTCCTTTCGTCCAGCGGCTACGACAGTCCCCGCCGCCGCCTCCTCACGCACTGGGTCCAGATTGAAAGTGTTTGGCAGCGCCCCGTTCGTCCGTCAGCAAAGGTCCCAAGAGAAATCACGGAGTCGGCGATCCTTTCCTCAGCCGGATGAGATCCCCGCCAAGCATTCACTCCATCCTCTTCGTCCTCTTCTTCCTCCTCCTCCTGACCGCGTCCTCCATTGCCACCTGCCTCTTACCAGCCTCTCGCTCCATTTTCCGCTCCCTTGACGCCGGGGACTGTCCTGCCTGCCTTCCTTCCTGCCCCCCTGCGTGAAAGGGTGCACCTCGTTCCCAAATGGACTCGTGTCGACGCCTCATTTCTCGCTCGGTGTGTACAGGAGGCTTTTCCCAGAGATGGATTCCACCACCCCGCCTTCCCGGATAACATGCCGTGCCTCGCTTCTTCCACTCTTCTTCATCCACGTCTCTTGCTCCTCCTCTCTCTTCTTCTCTTCCCTTCTCCGGCACACCCGCCCACGCTACGCTCATCCGCCTTCGTAAGCATACATTCGCCTCTTGCGACGGCTCCCCCCTCTTCCTCTCCTGCCCCCTCTCTCTCCTGCCCCGCCTCCTTCACTCCTTATATCCAACGTCCGTACATCTATATGGTGCTACAAAGACCTTTCTCCCTTCGCAGATAACATGTCTCTTGTTATGATTCCCCTTCCTCCTCTCCTGCCCCAGCTCCTTCACTCCTTACACACAACGTAGGCTACATCTATATGGTGCTACAAAGACCTTTCTCCCTTCTCAGATAACATGTCTCTTGCTTCGGCCTGCTCCCCCTCCTCTTCCCCTCCTGCCCCCTCTCCTTCACTCCTTACAGCCAACCTACATTTATATGGCGCAACGAAGACCCATTCTCCCTCCTTCATAGCTCTCGTCAGTGGCTCAGTGGTCCTCCTTTGGCGCTATGGTTTCTAATACAGCGAGAATCCGTCCTCCACCTCTTATGCGCCCGGCCCCACCTCGCCCCATCCCACCGTCTCCTCCTTTATGCCGTGTCCAATAAGGCTCTGGGCCATTGTGATCCGCGTATATCGTCTGGTCCGTGGGCCGTAAGGATTTTGCCGCTTTTGTTGTGTGTCCAGCCAGCGTGTTGGGAGAGGGAGAGGGCGAGGGAGACACGAGTGGTAGCCTTAATGACTGTATTCCATGTCGCTTCGCTGCCTCGTTCACGGAAGCCTTTTCGGGCCCGACTGTCTCTCGTCTTCCTACTGAAAATGTGTTCCTTCGACTGGCAGGTTTGTGATGCGTCCCTCGTGTGTGTGTGTGTGTGTGTGTGTATGTGTGAGGGAGGGGGCTGTGTATGTGTGTGAGGGGGGGGGGGGGTATACGTGCTACATGAAAGACGAAGCTTCCCAGTCTCAAGATCATGGGGTTGGTTGCCTCTAGACTAACTAACTAACGAGGAGCAAACGTCAGGAGCAGCGTCACTTCACTCACCCGCTGGTTCCACCCCAAACGGTCAGCCCGGGCAAAACTCCACGGAGCTGCCCTTCCCACTGTAGCCTCCAGACTGAAGGGAAAAAGTTAGAGCAGCTGAAAGGAAGGGAAGGGAAGGAAAGGGAAAGGAGGGGAAGGGAAAGGAAGGGAGAGGAAGGGAAGGGAAGGGAAGGAAAGGAAGGGAAGAGAAGGGAAGGACGTGACTGGAAGGGATAAAAAGGATGGGAAGGTCCTGGTTGGAGGGGAAAGGAAGGGAGGGAAGGTCCTGGGTGGAAGGGAAAGGAAAGGAAGGGAGGGGAAGGTCCTGTCTAGAAGGGAAAGGAAAGAAGGGCAGGGCCTAGCTGGAATGGAAGGAAAGGGAAGGTTCTGTCTGGAAGGGAAAGAGAGGAAGGGAATGGCCTGACTGGAAGGAAAGAAAAGGAGGGAAGGGCCTGTCTGGAAGGGAAAGGAAAGAAGGAAAGAGCCTGGCTGGAATGGAAAGGAGGGAAGGGAAGGGAAGGGAAGGGAAGGGAAGGGAAGGGAAGGGAAGGGAAGGAAAGGAAGGGAAGGGAAGGGACGGGAAGGGAAGGGAAGGGAAGGGAAAGGAAAGGAAGGGAAGGGACGGGAAGGGAAGGGAAGGGAAGGGAAAGGAAAGGAAGGGAAGGGAAGGGACGGGAAGGGAAGGGAAGGGAAAGGAAAGGAAGGGAAGGGAAGGGACGGGAAGGGAAGGGAATGGCCTGACTGGAATTCCTCACAACTCGCTGAGGCAGAAGAGAAGAGCAGACCTGAGCTAGCCTGACAAATTGGACCTTGCTGAAGAAAGGGTCGTCTTGGGAGGGGTGGCGGGTGGCGACGTGTGGAGGTCTTGAGGGAAACGTGACAGCTGTACATTTATAAAGAAACTCCATTGACAGACATGATTAACATTGATAGAGAGTGATAGACATAGTATTGGAGATTCGATTGCTTGGACAGATAATGATAGACATATAATCGGTAACTGAATATACTTTTAAACTGGATATGTATCTAAAAAACGAGTTCATCTAAAAATAACAAACATATTTCCAACCTCACCGTCCATCATTCTCTCTCCTCGCTGCGTCACCATTTTAAAAACCCTTCTAAATAGTACTAGTTTTGTGCTCTTTGCCTTCGGGTTGTAAAGTCCATCAGTACGTGTCGTTGACCTCATCATCGCTACACAAAGGAACACAGAGACACAAAGGAAGAACAAACAACAGCAGACCTTGATCATGAGTGGGGAGAGGGAGGGAGTCTCGGGTCGGAATAGTTGAAAGCTTCCGCCTTTCACATCAACTACATCCCAAGGCCAAAAAGGAGATCAGTCGGGTGCTATCGAGTGATATTTTAGGTTCACGGCACAAAAGAAGGGTCACAACTATTTCCAAAGGCCATGAAGGAGATCAGTCGGGTGCTATCGAGTGATATTTTAGGTTCACGACACAAAAGAAGGGTCACAACTATTTCCAAAGGCCATGAAGGAGATCAGTCTGGTTCTAATGAGTGGTATTTTAGGTCTTCGCTCTAATTTTCATTCTGTGGAACATCATCTCTCCTCCTCTAAACCTCACCTTCTCTTCCTAAAACACAGGGGTTTTCGGCTACTGCAAGCAATCTCTCTCTGTTCCTCTACTATCTCTCATCTAAAATTTCAATCAAAGCTGGATGTTGCGCCTACGTGCGCAACGACATCATTTGAATGTTCACCACCAGCTTTGGCTTTCATCCTCTTTCACTGACCATCCTGTGTGAACACCTACACTTTGCTATCCTCAACGACCCTAGAGCAGTTGGTCCACTTCCTTACCTCAAACCCTTCTGCTTATTCTGTCAAACTGTTTCTCCGTTGGGCTCCTCCGATCACAATCATATTTCTGCATCCTGTCTCTCGCCCTGTGTACCCTCTGGACCCACCGAAGAGGCCATTAATAAAAATGTCAAACTTTCTTTCTCTCTCTTTCCTTTGACTGCATCATGGCAAAAAAAAAAATCTCCTCCAACACTTCTTTCTCTCTTCTCCACTCTCTCAGTCCTGACGGCAACACTGCCGTCTCATCTATCTCTCAAACTACCGTCTATAGCTTTTTTTTTTGTTATTTAAAGCTTTTGGCTTTTAGGTCTCTGCACAAATCTTTGCTTTCTAAACTACCCTCCTACGGTTTCTATCCTTCGTTCTATTTCTGCCGTGGTAGACGGTCACTGTTCTTCCTCTTTTCTGTTGTTCATTGATGATCTTCTCCAAAACGAACTGTCCTATCCATTCCTACGCCGATGATTCGGCTGGAGCTGCAAACGCTTAGCCTCAGGCCTACTTTTATATCCTGATTGGGGCAAGAAGAACATGGTGTCCTCTCTTTCATCCCACACTGGTAAACTCTGGAACAATCTTCCTTCATCTGATTGTTGTTTTTTTTGTTGCCCTTGAGCTGCCTCCTTTGTTGTAAAAAAAAAAAAAAAAAAAGAGGAAGGGTCAAACTACCACCAGGGTCATAAAACTCCATGGTACCCCTGGAAATAACCCACCCAAACTTCGTTACCTTCCCTTCCCTTCCCTTTCATTTCCATGCCTTTCCTTCCCTTTTCTTCACTTCCCTTTCCTTCCCATCCATTCCCTTTCTTTTCCTTTCCTCCTTTTCCTTTCCTTACATTCCCTTGCCTTCGCTTCCCTTTCCCTTCTCTTCCATTCCATTCCATTTCCTTCCCTTGCCTTCCTCCTCCTCCGCCTCCCTCTTCTTCTCCTTCTCCTCCTCCTCCTCCTCCTCCTCCTCCTCCTCCACCACCACCACCACCACCTTCTCCTCCTCCTCCTCCGTGTGGGTCTATAAGAAGGCGATTTTATTCCCATGGATAATAGGCAACAGGCTGCAAAATATCCCCCAATAAAGCTGACCCATAATAGTCAAGCTTGCGCCAGCGTATTGATCCCCCCATTAATATTCTTTAGTCTCTCTTCCGCTCTCGTTCTCCCTCTTACTTTCTCTGTCTCTGTGTCACTGTGTCTTTCTACGACTGTTTCTATCAATATCTCTGTGTCTCTCTATGTCTTTCTGCGTCTGTCTCTCTCTAACTATGTCTCTGTGTCTCTCTGTGTCTTTCTGCTTCTATCTCTCTCTATGTCAATGTATCTCTGTGTCTGTCTGCGTCTGCCTCTATCTCTCTCTCTCTATATATATACATGTCTCTGTGTCTCTCTCTCCTCAAACACAAGCACATAAACACACATGTCACCACTACCGCCACCATCACCGCCACTCTTACTTCCCCACGAATCTTATTCTTTCCTCTCCTGTATTCCGCTTTCTCGGTTTCCCTTCCCAGTCACTCCTGCGGCGCCGACACCCTCAAAAGCTCGACACAAAACACTCTTGGTTAAAATAAATAAAAAAGTCTTTCTTTCCCTCAACTCCCCGCCCGAGAATTCCCCTCACATAACCACTATTTACCCGGCGCCCCCGGAGAAGAAGTTGTGTGCCCCGCGGAATGGTAATGAGCGCCTGCCTTTGAACGGAATGTGCAAAGTAAACGTTTTTTTATCCTTGTACTAAATGGACTAAGCAAACGTTTCCCGGCCGGCCTTTGAAATGCGCACTCCGAGAAAACATTATATTTGACCGCTGAGCCGGGCATAATAGATACGTTTTTCTTTTCTTTTATTTTTTATGGCAGAGTGTAGCGTACGTGTCTGTCTTTAAACGGAACGCTGCATGCTCGTCATATAGCGTCGTTTTATGCTTTTTGAGGCGGTGTTGCATAAGCAAGCGATTTCCGCAAGTCAGCGGTGGAGTGGACGAGGGAAATACCTTTCAGTTTTCAGTCCCGCGACGACCTTTGAGTCACAGCCGACACGCCCCGTGACTGGTAGCAGCGCCGGGACCAATTATTCTCACTCGGCACGAGTTCTAAAATATTTTTCCAAGCAAATTTCCTTTACGAAAATGTCACAACAAAACTACCAGCTACGTTATTCTCTGAACAACTAAATAATGGGGAGCATACTTCAAGAGAGGGGCGTCGCTTCACTCACTCGCCGTCACTACTCCCGACGGTCCTCCCGAGCAAGCTCCCATGCAGCTTCCCTGTCCATCCCACGTCCCTCCCGGCAGGATCGGCTGACTTGCCCCATCCATGAGTTGCGTGGGCGTCCCCTTGGTCTCCTCCTCTCAGGGTTGCCTCATGCAGAAACAACCCTGTGAGCAGGATGGACGTCTGGGAGGCGTGCCACGTGCCCATATAGCCGGAGTTGACGTTCAAGGGCTCAGCTGGTAACAGGCCTCGATTCAGTTTCACGGAGTAGTCGCTGATTCGGTACAAAGTCATCCCAGCGATACCCCATGATCCTGTGAAGGCACTTGGCACCATTGTTATGCACTACGCTACTAAGGTATGTGAAGCTTTTGATGACCTCGACATCCTCACCACATGACATGACACGTGACATGACTGAACATTTTGTAACAAAGGTATGGTTTATTAATATGTAATACGTAATGCTGTGTGAAGAAATATTCCAACAGCATTTAAATGAAGATGACTCGATTAGTTCTTCACAGAAATCTGCAGTACAAGGAAAAGTCTAAGCAAATTCAAAGGAACATTAATTCACATTTATGTATTGCTGTAAGAAACTCGTTACATCAAGCACAGCCACTCCTGCACAATTCAAACAAGTAAGATAACATTCTCCTGGAAGAAACTGAAAAAATTATTTACTATTTGGTACTCAATTAATTAACTAATGCTGTACGTCTTTATTAGAAGGGCTTTTTCTGGCGATGAAACGCGCAAATTAAAAATAACACTTCCCGGAATCTCTGTTGACAGCAAATTACTCGACTCAATGAACTCACCGTCCAGGGGTGGCAAAGATGTGTTTATTAATCTCTCTCTCTCTCTCTCTCTCTCTCTCTCTCTCTCTCTCTCTCTCTCTCCCTCTGTTTTCATTTCCTTCCTTCTTTCTCTCCTTTTTCTTCTTCCTTTTTACCTCCAAGTCGGTCGGTCAGTCAGTCAGTCAAGACTCCTTTACCTTTCTCACTTTCTTCTCCATCCTCCTCCTCCTCCTTCTCCTACATCACCACCACCACCTCCTCCTCCTCCTCCTCCTCTCCCGCCTCCTGACCTTCAAGTTGACCTGATCCGCCACGCCCAAAAGACAAAAAATAAAATAAAAGGAAACTCCCAGATAGACACCACTCCCCTCGGCGGCCAACACCAAGGACGCCAGCTGACCCCGAAGACGATGCTGTGAAACGTCGACTTAATAGTTTCTGATAATGACACACACGCACACACACAAAGACACACACAAACAAGCAAGCAAACAAACAAACAAGCACAGACAGGAGGAAACACAGAGGTAGGGAAGAGATATAAGAAGAATTAAAGAAAAGAAATACAAGAGAGAAAAAAATATGATCAGGAAAAAAGAAGGGAAGGAGAAATATGCTACGGAGGGAAGATAAGACGAAAGGAAGATCATTATAAAGAAAGAGGAAAAAACAAAATGAGGGAAAGACAGAGAGATGAGGCAGCACGAGTCAAGCAAGAGTCATATATACCACGACAGCCATTGTAAATAAAATTCGCCCGCTTCACTACCGAGCTGGGGCCGTCCACCAGGAAGCCCCTCAAGAGAGCCTACCGGAGCAACAGGAAGGACATACTAAAAATAAAAAAGGAAAGGAGGACGGGCGAGTAAAAGTGAGAAGGGAAGACAGGTAACTGGTATAACAAGGTGCCATTTAATTAAGGAAGGTTCTGCCACCCAGCTCACCCGGCCACCCATCCACCCAACCGGTCACCCATTCAACCTCACAGTCATCCAGCCATCCATACGGGAGAGGAAGGGACTAGGGAGGGAGGGCAAAATAGGGGAAAGGGTAAATAAGGGGACGGAGTATAAAAAGTGAGGGGAGCCAATGAGGACAAGGGTTAATAAAGAGGAAGGAAAGCCTGAATGTGAAGGCAGAGAAGGAGAGAGAAAGGGTGGGAAGGTGGGAGGGAGGGAGGGAAGGGAGAAAGGTGTGAGAAAAAGGTAAGAAGAAAAGAGTACGAAGGGTAATAAAAAAAAAGCGTTAGAAGAAAATGTTGATGAAAAATAGAGAGAAAGGAAGGAAGGGAAGGTGAGGAAAAGTGGAAGAGAAAGGAGAAAGAAAGGTTGGGAAAGAAATAAAAAGCGAGATGAAAATTGATGGAATATAAAAGCAAACACGAAGACCTTATAAAAGAAGAAGAAAAGGGGTGAAAGGTGGAAAGGGAAGAGAAGGAAAAACAAATAAATGAAAGGCGGACGAAATCAGAAAGGCGGAAAGACGGATAAGAAGGGAGAGAGAGAGAAGGTAAACACGAAAAACCTGTGGAAAAAGAAGAAAAGAAAAAGAAAAAAAGGGAAAAGGAGGAAAGATGGAAAAAAAGGAAAAGATAACAAACAATAAATGAGAAAAGGAAGGAAATCAAAACCGCAAAAACATGAATAAGAAAGAAGAGAGAAAGTAAAAACAAGGAAGAATAAAAGGGTGAAGGGAAAAAGAAAATAAGGAGGAGGAGGAGGAGGAGGACCGATCCATGAAAGCCAAAAAGGGGAGAGAGAAAGTGAAGAGGAAAAACAAGAGGAAACGAAAACCGAGACAAAAAATGTGGAGGAAAGGAGAAAAAAAAAGGGAGAGGAAAAATTGAATCGAAAATAGTCTAACAGGAGCACAGAGAGAGAGAGAGAGAGAGAGAGAGAGAGAGAGAGAGAGAGAGAGAGAGAGAGAGAGAGAGAGACAGACAGACAGACAGACAGACAGACACACACACACACACACACACACACACACACACACACACACACACACACACACACACACACACACACTTCCTCCCCATCCCCCCATCATACACACACACACACACACACACACACACACACGAACGATCAATGCCAACTTAACTTCACCTTCCCTTTCCACTTACTCCCTTTTTTTTCATCTTACTTCCCGGACAAGAGTGAGGGAAAGGAAGGAGGAAGAAGGCGACTTTTCAACTGCGAGGGAGATTAGTGGAGAGAGGAAAAAGATGGAACGCTCTCTCGGGTTTATAATAAGTAGGTGATATGGTTGGTAGGTGGGGGGGGGGGGTGTCTCTTGTCTCAGTCTCAAACACAAACATCAATTCAAACACAAATACAAACACTTACACTCACACTCACACACACAAACACTGACACACAACACACACTCCCTTCCCCTACCCCCCTTCACACACACACACACACACACACACACACACACACACACACACACACACACACACACAACCACCACCACCAGCTCGCTCTCCTCCTCCTCTTCGTCTTCCTCCTCCCCCTCTTCCCTCTTGAGACTGGAGCTAAAAACGAAATTAAAGGACCAGGGCGGACGCAGACAAAGCCCCGGCGGTCTCGAAGGATTAAAGCGGATCGTCTGCCTTGATGTCTCCTGCCCTGACACGATGACACACACACTACCTGACTTAACCTGTAGCCTTTCCTCACTTGCTTAAACCTGTCAGCTTCACCTTACCTGACTTGACCTGACCTCTTCTTATCTTCTCTTATTTAATTTCCTCTCGTCTCACATTATGTCTCCTAACCTAACCTTACCTGATATGACCTAACTTAACTTCACTTCGCCTAACCTAACCTAACCTAACCTAACCTAACCCCAAGTCACCTCACCCTAAGTCACCTCATCTCATCTGATATCACTAAATTTCACCTGACCTGATTAAATCTCACTACTATAAAATCAAAACTAATATGTGTAAATGTGGAAAGGAGAAGGGGACAGGAACAGTTTATAAAGGCTAGTGGTAATCTTGCTGTTGGTTACTTTACTTCCCCGGGACTCGATTGGAGGATACTGTGCACACCACTGAACAGGAAAAACTAATATGTGTTAACGCGGAAAGGAGAAGGGGGGGACAGGAGAGGTTTATAAAGGCTAGTGGAAATCTTGCTGTTTGTTGCGTTACCTCGATTCTCTTGCTCCAACTCACCTCACCAACGCTTGCAAAATACTGTACATACAACTGAACGATGAAGAATAATATGTATGAACTCCCTTTCACTCTATTCCTTTCCTCGATTTCGCCATTCTTTCCTTCCCTGTTCCTTTTCTTCCTCTCCCCTTCTTTTCCTTCCTTGTTCCTTTTTCTTCCTTTTCCCTCATTTTCCTTCCTTGTTCCTTCTTCCTTTTTATCTTCCTTACCCTTCTTTCCCTTCCTTGTCCCTTTCTTCAAAGACTCGTTTCCTCCACAGTCTAAAGAGAGAGAGAGAGAGAGACCATCGCCTGCTCCCCCTTCCACAGTGTCCCAGAGTACGCCTGCGGGCCGTGTTCTCCCCCTCGCCCTCAGGTACACCGGCTAACAAACAGGCAATTAGAACTTAAGGTTGGTCCCACACTTTTCACCCGAGAATCTAGTGTCTGTCCTCCCCTGCCATTAAAATCTGGTCACGTAGGAGTGGTGGGTTAGAGAGATGGGGGAAGGGGGGTGGGGGGTGAGGCGACAATTCTTAGCCCCCTCCTTCCTTCCTTTTTTCCCCTCTTCACTAACACCTCTTCCTCTTCCTCTTCACCCCTTCCTTTCCGTTTGCTAGAGGGTTGCAGGTGACAGTTCTTAACCACCCCCTTCCCTCTTTCCTTTTCTTCCCTCCTTCACCAACACCTTCTCTCCCTCTCCCCCCCTTTCTCTCCATTCGCTTAGTGTATTGGAGGGTTGAGGGGGGACACTTTTCTTACCTTCCCTAACCCTTCCCCTTCACCCGGAGAGCAAAGTGAGCCAAACAAGACGGCGCCACTATAAATACTTGCCTGCGCCACGAATGGGCTAGGGTCGACCGGCAGGCAGCCTAACGATGCAACAGGCCGAGCATGAAAATAAAAACAAAAACAAAATAAAAAGAGCAGCCTCCATCATAATAAATATCGCCATAATAGCTGCATGTATCACAATTCTCTGCAACGTTGAGAATTTATCACAAAACTTACGAAAACTTGTAGCTACACTTTTACATGGACTAATAAATCAATGTTGGCGCAATTACTGGCTTTACTCGGGCGCCAGGAGCGAACTGTATATTACTATTAATTCTTCACCTTTCTCCACCTCCTCCTCCTCCTCCTCCCCCTCCTACTTCTATTCCTTTTTTCATCATTTCCTTGTTCTCTTTTCCCCTTTCTGTTCTTCCTCCTCCTCCTCCTCCTCCTCCTCCTCCTAATTCTACTCCTTTTATCATTTTTTCCTTCTTCTCTTTTCCTCTTCCTTTCCTTCCATCTTCCTCCTCCTTCTCCTCCTCCTCCTTCTCCTTTTTCTAATTATATTCCTTTTTTCATCTTTTCCTTTTTCCTTTTTCCTCTTCCTGTCCCTCCCTCTTCCTCCTTTTCCTCCTTCTCCCTACTTTTTCCCTTCTTTACCCTTGCCCTTCCCTCAAAGCACTTCCCTTTCCCCTCCGTTTCCCTCTTCCTTCCCCTTTTCTCTTCGTACCCCTTCTTTCTCTTCCTACCCCTTCCCTCTCCCTTCCCCTTTTACTCTTTCCGTTCACTATCTTATTTTCTTCCTTTTTTTTTAGCTCACTGCCTCCCCAAACGTAGACAAATCAGGGAAGAGCTCTGAGCGGCGGCGAGGTCTGAGGCATTGAGCATCACGCCAAAGAATTCCGGCGGCGGCGTACGTGCTATTGTGGGCCTGATGAGCAACTTGTCTCCGCGCCTCGCTTCGCCTCGCCTCGTCTGCAGGTGTGTGGGCGGCAGCGGCGGAGGCGGCGGCACACACCAGACACCAGCACCTTCCCACGACAGGTGATCGACCCACAAACCCTCCCGGACAGACATCGATTTTCGGGAATTCGTGTAACATTTCCCAGTTTCCCTTACCGACTTGACGCCCCCCCCCCCCTCTCTCCCATACCTCCCCGTGGCCCGCCTCTGCTCCACGCCGCCCACCACGCCCACCACAACTGAAGCACCTCAAGCCCGTATTTCTAAACATATCGGCTCCTCAGTTTGCCTGTTAGAAAAGCCTCTCGTCGTAGAAGTTGGAGCGGAGGAGAATGGGAGAAGGAACGAATGAGATAAGATGGATGAAAGGAAGGAATGGGATAGCATGAAAGAAAAGCAGCAATTGGACAGGATAGAAGGGATAAGGAATGGGACAGGATGGAAGGGGGAAGAATGGGAGATAGTGGAGGGGTAAGGAAAGAGGCAGGATGGAAGGGGTAAGGAAAGGGGTAGAATGGAGGAAGGCAGGAACGGGTTTTCGTGGACAGTTTTGTGGGGGAAAGAATGGGAGAGAGTGGAGGGGTAAGGAAAGGGACAGGATAGAAGGGGGAAAGAATGGGAGATAGTGGAGGGGTAAGGGAAGGGACAGGATAGAAGGGTAAGGAACGGGGTAGAATGGAGGACTGCAGGAACGGGTTTTCATGGACAGTTTTGTGATCCCAGTGGTAGTTTTACACGGCTTATGCACCTTGGACAGGAAAATCACCCACCCACCACCCATGAAAACCACCACCACCATCACTACCAAAGCACCTTATTAGAGAACACTGCAACGCTCACTATACTCGTTCACTATCATTTCTTCTCTGTGACCACAATCCTCTCCCTCCTTAGTCACCGAAGGACACATCTCTTACCATTTTATTATTTTGTGAATGTATGTATGTAAAAGTAAAAACATAAAAGAAGAGAAAAGAAAATCGCATGAACAACTAAGGGCAAGAATAACGAGAGCAAACAAAAAAAAAGAGAATAACAAACAAGAACAAACAGAGAAAAGAAAGTGACAAGTGACAAAAAATAACAAAAAATAACAAGAACATGAAGAGCGAGAAAATAAAAAAAAGTAACAAAAAACAAAAACAACAAGAACAAGAACAGCCACAATTATAACAACGAAAAACTGTATACATATAAAAGCAAAAAGAACAAGAATAACGAGAAAATAACAACAAAATAACAAGGTGACAAAATAAAAGCAAAAACAACAAAAACAGGAGCAGCCAAAATTAAAACAAAGAAAAAAATGTATATATAAAAGGCATTCACTAGCAAAAAGAGTCTGCAACAGCCCAATTAATTAGACATACTATAAAAAAATATATGAATAACTGAATGTGTCAATAAATTGGTAGTTATATCGTGCGATGAAAATATAAAAATAGCAACAGACTTTTTCAACACACACACACACACACACACACACACACACACACACACACACACACACACACACGCAACCCTTATTCCTTTTTTTCATCTTTTCCTCTCTCTTCCTCCTCCTCCTTCTAATTCTTTTCCTTTTTTCATCTTTTCCTTCTCCTGTTTTCCTCTTCCTTTCCTTCCCTTTTCCTCCTCTTCCTCCTCCTCCCTACCCATTCCCTTCTTTTCCCTTCCCTTTCCCTTCCTTCTCTTCCCTCTCATTCCCCTTTTCTTCCCCTTTTTTGTCTTCCTACCACTTCCCTTCCTCCTCTCCCTACCCACCAATCAATACCTACAACTAAACAATGAGAAAGAAAACACAAACACACAAAACACTAACTCAACACTTACCAGATCATCAAATAGAGGACACCACTAGCAGCAGCAACACAAGCCCCCAGGATAGGTCAAGCTAGGTCACGAACAACGCAGCACATCGGACCTCCCAGGAGAGTCCAGTAACGCCCCCACGCCGCCACCCTCGAACACCTGCAGGAGGGAGAGAAAGGTCACTAAACACTGGGAACGGACGAGTTAGGGCGTGAGTGTCAAGAACGATTCCCGAAGTTTCAAGGAGAGGCGGAGGAGGAGAGACAGGAAGAGACGGGAGGGAGAGCGTTAGCATAAGGGAAGAATCGGAGTGGTGGAACGGGCTGGGTGAGACGGGAGAGATGGGACGGGGCGGGGAGGGACAGAATGGAAGGGGGACACAACAGGATGGAAGGGGAAGGAATGGGACAAGATGGAAGGGGTAAGGAACGGAAGAGAATGGAGGAGGGAACGAATGAGATGAGATGGACGAAAGGAAGGAATGGGATAGGATGAAAGAAAGAAAGGAATCGGACAGGATAGAAGGGAGATGGAATGGGACAGGATGGAAGGGGGAAGAATGGGAGATAGTGGAGGGGTAAGGAACGGGACAGGATGGAAGGGGTAAGGAACGGGATAGAATGGAGGAATGCAGGAACGGAACAAAATAGAAGAGGGGAAGGAATGGGAGAGGACTGAAGGGGGACGGAGCGGAACAGGATGAAAAGGAAGGATCGGGACAATACCAATAGGATGGGGAGAAACGAAGTGGGACAAAGGAAGGAACCGAAGGGAACAACACGGCAGCGAGAGGAAAATAGCGGGACGTGGCAAGACAAAGAAAAAGAAGAGAAACTGGTGAAAGGGAACAGAATGAAAATGAGTTCGACGGGACAGGCTGGAATTACAGAGCCAAATCACGGCGGGGGATGACAGGAGCGGCATGGAACAGAAAAGAAGTGAGGGGGATTATATTTATTTCATTTATTTATTAATTTGACATTTATTTATTTCTGTTACATACTTTTTTCTTTTCTTTTTCTTTTTTTTTTTTTTTTTTTTTTTGGTGCTGCCTATTCCGCCGGTAGGTTGTCTTGAGGGGTCTCGTGGAGCAGGCGAATTTTATTTATAATGGCTCCCTTGATGTGTGACTATTGCTTGGCCCATGCTGCTCCCCGGTGCTCCACTTAAACGAAGTCGCTGAAGATAGGGTTGATTAAAGATCTGGGCAGCATGTGGGTAATCTTCAGACACTCGGTGACGGTTGAAAATTGTCAGCGTGAATCGGTGAGACTCGAACCTAGGTCCTCGGGCTCATCATCCCCGCACGCTGACCACTCGGCCACCACGGGAAGGATACACGGTGGGGTTGGGCCTTGAAGCGACGTATCACGCGGAAGACAAAAGTAACACATGTATCCTGCGGCGTATTGTGAGGGGGCGCGGCGCCTTTAAAAAGCTCCCTAAGTGCGGTGTTCGTATTTTCCCTTCCTTGCCCTCTCCTTTCTCCGATCCACCCTCAACCCTTCCACACCCCTCCACCCCCTTTCAAACTCTCCCCTTCCACCTCCGTCCACTCTCAAAATCCCTCCTCCTCCTCCTCCTCCTCCCTCAACCCTTCCGGCAACGTCCAAACTTTTCCCTCCCCCCCTTCCACTCTCAAACGCCCTCCTCCTCCTCCTCCTCCTCCTCTCAGAGCCACAACCTTCTCCTTTCCGCCGCAAATTAGTGGACACGCCAGACAATGCCCCTTTGTGGACAGGCGATCAATAGAAAAAAAAAGAAGAGGACTGATGATGCTCTTAAGGGTACTGGTGGTGGTGGTGGTGGTGGTGGTGATGGTGGTGGTGGTAGTGGTGGTGATTGTGGTGGTGATTAAGCATCCAGGAAAGCAGTGGTGATAATGGTAGTGACGGTGATGAGGACTCCACACACACACACACACACACACACACACACACACACACACACACACACACACACACACACACACACACACACGGCTTCATTTCAAGGAGCGGCATGAATACAGACACACACAGAGGAAGAGGAGGAAGAGGAGGAGGAAGAGGAAGAAAGAAGAGAAGAGAAAGGAAGGAGAAGGGAAAGAAGGGAATGAGTAAGGAAGGGAAGAAAGAGAATGGGAAGGGGTAGAAAGAGGAAGAAGAGGAAGGGAAAGCAGGTAGGGAGGAAGAGAAGGAACGGAAGACGAAGGGAGGAAAAGGAGGAAGGGATAGGAAGGAAGCGGAAAGAGGAAGGAGAGAAAGAGAATGAATAGGAAGAAAGGAGAATATAGGAAGAGAAGGGGATGCAATAAGACGAATGAAGGAAGGGGAAGATGGGAAAGGGAAGGAATAGTTGGAAGGAAGAAGGAAAGGGAGGAGAAAGGGTAGGAACACGCTATACAACCTCCCTCCTTCAAAATGACTCTCTGACGAAGCCGTGTGTCTCGCCGAAGCATACAGACTCCGACGCAGCCTCATCAGCCAGCAACCGACGCCCAGAGATAAACAGAAACCAGCGGCCTCATTTACGAGTGTACCCCACCCCCCTCCCCTCTTCTCTCTCAGGTGGAAGAAGGAAAGACAAAAATACTGAAAAGGGAAGAGAAGAGTAGGGAAGAGGGAGAGAGGAAGAGGAGAGAAAGCAAGACGGAAAAGGAAGGAGAGGAAGAAACAGGAAGGGAGAGGAAGGGAAAAAAATGAAGAGGAGAATGGTGGATGACTCGTTCCCTTCTTCTCTCTCTCTCTCCTTCCCTTTCTCTTATTCCTTCCTTTCCCTTCCCCTTCTCTTCCGTATCCATCCCTTCCTTCCCTTCCTTCCCCTTACTCTTCTTCCTCCTCCTTCACCTTCTCCTTCCTTCCCTCCTTCTCCCTCTCTCTCTCTCTCTCTCTCTCTCTCTCTGGCCGTGATAACCGAACTGAGAGAGAGAGAGAGAGAGAGAGAGAGAGAGAGAGAGAGAGAGATATAGAGAGAGAGAGAGAGAGAGAAAAGAAAAAAAGGAGGAGTATAAAGGTCAGTGAGTGGAGAGATAGAAGTCAAAACGTAAAGTAAAAAAAAAAAAGAAAAAAAAATATCTAGACAAAACATTTCCAGGAAAACATCGACGCATCAAATATGACAACCGGTGATAGCCCCCCTTCTCTCTCTCTCTCTCTCTCTCTCTCTCTCTCTCTCTCTCTCTCTCTCTCTCTCCTACCACAAATAAAAACGGACGTCAAGGGGAAACTAAAGAAATAATCCATCTACCACATCAATTCCCTAGCGGCTTACCTGTCGGGCTCATACCAGAGAGACTGAGTGAGAGCAGGTAAAGGGAGCTGATTAAGAGAGGGAGAGAGTGGATAGGTGAGAGGCTGAGTAAGTGAGTGAAAGGAGGAGGCATCAGTGAGTAATTTAGGAGGGTGAACGAGTGAGTGAGTGAGTGGGTAACAGAGGGTAAGGGAATAGATGAGTTGACAGGTGAATGAATGGGTGGGTAAGGGATAGGACGGGTAAGGGAAAGGAAAGGCGAAGTGTCCGTGGGTAACTTAAGACGGTGAACAAGAAAGTGAGAAAAGTTTATAATGAGTGAATAGACAGTGAGTAAGTGATTGGGTGAGTATAAGGAAGTATTAGACTGGTGGGCGAATGGGCAGGTAAGGGAAGAGAAAGGAAAGCTGAGTTACTAGGTTTGTGATAGGTAAGGGAGTGGATATGTGAGGGAGATGAATCTGTGTTAGGTGTAGGAGTAGAGAGATGAGATAAATGAGTTTGTGAAAGAAGAGAGAATAAAGATATAAGATGATGGAGTAGATAAGTTTGTAGAAAAGTGATTGAGAAGGTAAAGTACATAGAGAATAGGTAAGTAGGGGGATAGGATACGTGAATGAGTGGATAGTTTAATGATCAGAAGGTAGAGGGGAGACTGGGCAGAATAATGTAATAGTAAGTGAGTTTTATAGAATAGATAAATTAATAGGTTAGTGATAGGTAAAAGTGAATGGAGAGGCGAGGTGAGGAATAAATGAGTATCTAGGTAATAATTGAGTAGGTAAATAAGGGATAGAATATGAGAATGAGTGGACAGGTTAATGAGAAGAACCTAGAGGAGATCGTGAAAAGACAAACGTAGTAATAGGTAAGTTTCCATATAAAAAAAATATTGAATTTGTCGATTAGCGAAAGTGTAAAACAGAAAAAAAAAATGATTAACTGAAAAGGATAGACTAAAATTGACAAATAAATCAGTGGGTATGTAAAGGTGAACAGTATTAGGTAGAAACGAACACTGAAGGAAGATAAATGTAATAGTTCATAGGTAAAAGTTCATAGGTCAGAGATTAAGAGGGATAAGTAGAGTGAGTGGGTAGGATAGAAAAAACAGGTAGATTAAGGATAGAAAGGAAAGAATGCAGAAAAGAGGAGAGGAGGAAGAGGAAGAAGAGCCAAACGAAGGGGAAAGATCAGACGAAGAGAAGAAAGAAGAAAAGAAGGAAAGAAGGAAGATTAAGAAGGAGAGAATAAGGAAAGAATACAAAAAGAATACAGAGGAAGAAAAGAAGAAGGAAAGAAGGTAGATTAAAAAGGACAGAAAGGAAAAAATACAGAAAAGAAGACAACATGATAGAGGAGCAAGAGGAAGAGGAAGAAGAAGAGGAAAGTAAGAGTACAGAGAACATGATAAAGAGGAGCAAAAAGAGGAAAACAAATAAAGAGGAGAGAAAAGCAAGTGGGAGAAGAAAAGGTACAAATCAGAGAAAGAAAAAGGTATACTGAGAAGGGTACATATAAAAGTGAGTGAGTGGACAGGTGATTCGAAGGTAGAGGAGAGCGTAGGAGGTCAAACAAAATAGTAGGCGAGTTCATAGGTCAGAGAGTGGATGAAGGAGCGAGTGGGTAGGAGGGGAAAAACATGAGACTGAAAAAGGTAGGGGACTGAAAAGGAAGTGTACAGAAGTGAATGTGAGATGTAAAGAAAATTGAAAAAGAAAAGGTTTGAGTGAATGACAGAAGGAAAATTGAAAAAAAAAGGAAGATACAGAAGTGAATGTGAGATGGAAAGAAAATTGAAAAAGAAAAGGTTTAAGAGTGAATAACAGAAGGAAAATTGAAAAAAAAAGGAAGATACAAAAGCAAATGGGGGAATTAATAGGAGAGAATGAGTGATAAGGTGAGTGACTGAGTCCAAGAATAAGAGTTACGGGACAGGAAAAAGTTAGATTGAGAAGGATTGAAGACGGATAAAAGAAAGGTATGGAAGAGATTGACGAAATGGAAGGAAAGAATGAGTCGTATGGTGAATAGTGGAGTGGTTGAGTGGAAGTTCTTTGCTAGTCAACTCAAGACGAATAAATAGCTTCTATATTGATTTATCCAACCCGCCACCGCGTCTCGGCCCACTAGAGAGGAAGAGAGAGAAAAGAAAGAAAGAGAGAAGAAAAGGAAAAAATAAGAGGACGAGAAAGAGGAAAAGACAGTAAGAGGAAGAGGAAGAAAGGAAAAGAAAAAAGAGAAAGTGGAGAAAAAAAATATAAAACCACAGTGGGTGAAGGGCACGCACACACACACACACACACACACACACACACACACACACACACACACACACACACACACACCCCCCCCCCCCCCCCCCCCCCCCCGCCACCACCACCACCATAACAATGACTACCGGCACCTTCTCCTCTTCGTCGTCACAATGCTCAAAACGCATCAAGGAAAGTACATAGAAAGCGTGAGACTCTTTTGATCCTACTTGTCAATGAAAAAGTTGCCTCCGGGGTCAAAGGAGGAGGAGGAGGAGGAGGTTATGGTGGTGGTGGTGGTAGAAGAAGAGGAGGAAAAGAATCAGAAGAATGAGGAGAAGAAGGAGGAAGACGAGGAAGAGGAAGAGAAAAATGATACTGAGGAGGAGGTGGAGGAGGAGGAGAAGGTGAAAGAGGAAGAGGAGGAAGAGAAAAAGAAAGAAGAGGGGAAGGAAGAGAACGAAAAGGAGAATCAGAAAGATAAAGAGGAGGAAGAGGAAGAAAAGGAGAAGGAGAAGGAGGAGGAGGAGGAGATAAGCAATAAAAACAATGACGAAGAGGATAATGTTAGTAAAGAAAAGGACAACTGTAAAAAAAAAAAAAGAAAAAAAAAAAAAAACACCTACTCTCAGCTCCTTCACTCATCTCACCCTTACTCAGCACACCTAAACTCACCTCCCTTACTCATCTCCTTTCCTCAGCTCCTACTCACCTCACCCCACTCAAATCACCCACTCCAAGCCTTTCCTCAGAACACAACACAAAGACACAATACAGCCCCTATTATTACGTTTTTCAGGCACACAAAGCCGTCCCTCGCTCATGCCCACAAGTAGCTACCTCCTGTAGAAGCTGCTGGTGATGTTGGCTGTTGTTGCATTTTGAAGCAGAGATATAATATGCAGCGACCGAGCTCTTGTCTACAAAGTGTGCATGTTATGTTACGTGGTGAAGGAGGACGAGGAGGAGAAGGAGGAGATGGAGGCGGAGGAGGAAGAGGAGGACAAATAAGGTAGATAACACAACAGAAGTAAGGATAGTTAGGAAAGTTTTTTAGGAGAGAAAAGGGAATGAGGAAGATGAAACAGGAGGTGGAGGAGGAAGAAGAAGAAGAAGAAGAAGAAGAAGAAGAAGAAGAAGAAGAAGAAGAAGCTAGTAATAAGACAAAGGGAGATTTGATGGTTTAGAGAGTTTTTAAGACAGAGAAGAAAGAGGAATATGAAAAGGAAAGAGGAGGAGGAGGAGGAGGAGGAGAATAAACAAGATAGATAAGCCAAAGGAAGATAAGTTGGTTAGGAAAGATTTTTTTGAAGGAGAGAAGAGAGAGAGAAGGAGGATGAAAAAGAGAAAAGAAGAATGCTGAGTGGGATGGAGAGAAGAGAGTCGAGGAGGAGAAGGAGAGGAGGTCGAGAAGAGGAGGAGGAGGAGGAGAGGCTCAGAGTGAAGGAGGAGCATAAAGGCAAGAGGGAATTTAATGCTTAGAGGAGAATCAAAAATGGATGGAAACGAGGACTCTTAGTCGTGTGTGTGTGTGTGTGTGTGTGTGTGTGTGTGTGTGTGTGTGTCCTGAGAGAGAGAGAGAGAGAGAGAGAGAGAGAGAGAGAGAGAGAGAGAGAGAGAGAGAGAGAGAGAGAGGAGAGGGAAGGGGGAGGGGAGGGGGGCAATGTTTGCTCAGCGAGGGGGCGGCAGGCACGGTACAGAGGTGCAAGTTTTGCTTAATAGATTTTTGAGTGTGTACAACACGTGCGTGCTGTGGCGAGGCAAGGGTGGCGGCGGGGTGGACGGCGGGGCACGGGGAGGATCTGAGGGCGGGGGAGGGACGGGGGCGGGGGCGGCGAGGGGCGAGGGGGTGAGCACAAGGAGGATCCGCACTCTTGTCCTGCAAAATTCAGGAGTGTCTTGTGTGCTAAGACGAGCGTGACAGTACATCTGAGTACGGGCAAGCGTGCGTGCATGAGTGCGTGCATGCGCGTGTGCAGCAGAGGCTGGGAGGCCAGAAGGCGCGCGGGCGGCCAGCAGACGACCAGGCCAGCCGCTCCACTTATTTTGCGAAGTGTGTGTGGCCCCAGCCGGCCAGCCAGGGCTCAGGACGCACCCTGGGCCAGGCGACCCCCGCCCCTCGTGGCCCTTCGCAGGTGTCAGCGGGAGGCGGCCAGCAGCACACAGCTCAAATGTGATGACGTCACCTTCCCAGTACAAACAAACCGAGTGTCTTTTTAAAAAGCCAGTGATTGTGGGGCTCGGGGCCAGGCTAGTGGCGGGCCGCGGCCTGAAGGGGCGCAGCGCCGGACACCTGTGGCGTTGAACCCGACGAAAGCGGTGCAGAAAGGGATGAAAGCAGCGAGTTTTGATGTTAAATTAGAAGTCTCCAGCATCTGAGGCAGTGACGGGCCGCGGGCTGGGCCGCGTATGGATCGAAGGAGGAGGCTATGTGTGTGGCGGGCGGCCTGGCAACACTGGTTTTGAAAGAGCTGTTCTCGCAGGATATACACACTCCCAAACTCCGCCCAGCGCCCACCATGGCAGCCAACACACGTAAGTGCCCGTGCAGCTGGTAGTGACACCCTGGTGACACCGTGCCCCCAGCGGCCCGCCTCGTGAATTAAAGGTGAACGGCAGCTCCAGCTCGCTGTCGGGGCGGTGCCGCTGTTTACCCTCCATTGTCCTCTTGTTTGGCGCCCCACGCCCGCCTTCTACACCTGTTGTGTCGGCCAACGCCGCCACGTGCTCCGGGGACACACCTCACCGCGGCTAACAAAGCCCTGAGTTTGTTCACCGCCCGAGCCGAGGCAGCCAAGGGGCGCGTGGCTCCCGCCAGGGCTCAGGGACACCTCCAGTCAGGGCGGAGGCGCCGCCCTCTGGAAGGCGAACGACCCGCGTCACGCTAACGACCCCACGGATAATCCCCTTACGAGGAGGTGTTAAAGATCCTCCGTGTGCGGCGTCCCCCCTCTTCAACACACTCAGGACAATTCCACGAAATTGCTTCATCGATGTGTTGTGTCGCCGTAATAGTAATACTTCCTCGTAGCGTGAAGAGAAGGAAGGAACTGTTAAGACGTAAAGAATATTTGCCGCCCTCATGAATTAAAAATAGTGTTATAGGGGTGGAGAAAGTGTGTGTGGAGGGTCTGTGTCTGTGTGGGTGTGGGTGCGTGTGGGTCGGTCTGTCTGTCTGTGTGTGTGTGTGTGTGTGTGTGTGTGTGTGTGTGTGTGTGTGTGTGTGTGTGTGTGTGATGGGGGGATATAATTTTCACATCCTCACCCTCCTGGCTATCACCTTTACCCGCCTACCTGTTGTGTGTAGACTATCTCTTCCATCTACAGCGTTCATTCATATAAAAGTAGATCCCCAATAAGTGTCAGTTTTGCCACCACTCACTAATCTAAATATAAAGTAGTCATACGTGGATGTGCACTTCAACAACTATTGTTTGAGGTTCACTTTAAGATATTCTACCATTAATAACTCAATTTACTTAGTAATTTTCAAATAAACAAGCCTCTATTTCATTCTAAGGCCTTGAGAGTCCCATATTTAAATTATACCAAGGATTTATCAACAACTACTCGTATTACTTTATCTGCACCAATAAAAATAAATTTCACATCTGTAGATGCTCTTCAGCTTATCACGTCGCCTTTATTTCACTCTAATACCTTGAGAATACTATCTTTAAATCTTAACAACAATAACTCATTTTTTTTATAGTGACTTCAACATGGTCACGTCGCTTCAATTCAACCCTAATACCTTGAAAATAATAGCGCTCACAGCTTAATTACAGGTTCCCCAAATATCTCACAGTCCAATTAAAGGTTGCCCCAGCATAAGACACAAGGTGGATAGCAGGTGTCTCTGATGCTCCTCCGAGTCTTTGTTAGGTTAACCCTCAGAAGACGCCTCGATGGTTCCTAATGAGACCGTGGAGACTGTTTTCCTATCATACTCTTTGGTCCTCCTCTGTTTCTTCTCTTCCTCTCCTCCCTCTCCTTCTTCTCCATCTCTCCCCCCCCCTCTTCCTCTTGTCCCTCTTCGTCCTCTTCCCCTCTTTCTTTGCCTAAATTGCTTCACCTTCCTCTGCCCCTTCCTCTTGCTCCTCCTACTTCTCTTCCTCTTTCTCATCCTATGCCTATTCCTCTTCTTCTTCTCCGTCCTCCTCTCCTTCTTTTTTCCCCTCTCCCTCCTCCTCTTCCTCTGCCTACTCCTCCTATTTCTCTTCTCCTTCCCTCTCCCATCACTATCCTTCCTTCCCTTCCTCCTCCTATTCCTCTTTCCTCCTCCTCCTCCTCCTCCTCCTCCTCCTCCTCCTCCCCCCCTTCCTCTCTCTCTCGTCCTCCTTCCTAATGCTCGGCGGGATCCTTCTCAACATAACTCACCTCCCCTCCTTATGGCATTTCAGCTTAATTGGGCGATAATTTAAACAGCCGAGCCATTTCATTTTCAATTAGATATCACAGCATGTTAAGTTAGTGTCTGCGTGTGGGTAGGGGGGGTTGTGTGTGTGTGTGTGTGTGGTATCGCTATAGTGGACGAATGTATGAAGGAAGGAAGGAAGGAAAACTTGAATGCACGTATGAAAGAATGAAAGAAAGGAAGGAAGAAAGGAAGGAAGGAAGGAAGGAAGGAGGGAAAACTTGAATGCACGTATGAAAGAATGAAAGAAAGGAAGGAAGAAAGGAAGGAAGGAGGGAAAACTTGAATGCACGTATGAAAGAATGAAAGAAAGGAAGGAAGAAAGGAAGGAAGGAAGGAAAACTTGAATGCACGTATGAAAGAATGAAAGAAAGGAAGGAAGAAAGGAAGGAAGGAAGGAAGGAAGGAAGGAAGGAAAATTTTGACTGATCTTATGAATGAAGGAATGAAGAACTGAATGAATAGATAGACGAATAGATGAATGAATGATGCGTGTGTGTGATGGACCTCATCGATCAAGGAGAGAAAGAAGGAAAGAAAGAACGAAAGAAAAAAAAGATTGCTCAAATAATGAATGAAAATAAACATATGAATGAATGAAGGGAAGGAATGGATGAATCAATGTGTGTGTGTGTGTGTGTGTGTGTGTGTGTGAGATATGAGATTGCTATCTGATATATTTCACACACACACACACACACACACACACACACACACACACACACACACTGAATGATGCAAGGATGAACACATGAGAATGAAGATGATAGTGGTGGTGGTGGTCATGGTGAAGGTGATGATAGTGATGTATGGTGATAGTGCGAAGAGGAGGAGGAAGAAGAGGAGGAGGAGGAGGAGGAGGAGGAGGAGGAAGAAAGTGGGTCAGGATGATAATGAAGAATCTCTCTCTCTCTCTCTCTCTCTCTCTCTCTCTCTCTCTCTCTCTCTCTCTCTCTCTCTCTCTCTCTCTCTCTCTCTCTCTCTCTCTCTCTCTCTCTCTCTCTCTCTCTCTCTCTCTCTCTCTCTCTCTCTCTGCCTGTGAATTACCGTGCAAGTGTAAACAATGTTGTACCTTTAAGGAAGTAATAGCGGCTCGGGTTGCCAGACTTTGGTGCTTCCTGGCTCAAGAGAAGAGTTTAAAGGGTCATACTCTTAAACATTTTGGCGCTCAAGCAGCAACACATATTCGACAAGGCTTTCGCGGGAGTTCTGGGCATTTGCAGAGGTAGTTCAATGAATCTTCTTGTAGTTTGATCATTCTTTTGTGCCTTGAACCTACGATAAACTCTGATTAGAACGCGATTGAGCTCCTTTTCGGATTTTGGATATTGTTAATGTGAGAGGGACGGAAGCGTCTCAGAATCTCGATCTACCTCAGTTCACCTGTTAACCCGGTAGCTGCGGGGATCATGTATCTTAAAGGTCCATCTAAGCAAATTAATGAGAAAAAAATCATCACTCACGCAAACCATTTCATAATATATAGTAGCAACGCATTTGTGATCAGTTTACGCATCATCTATTTTGGGGGTTTATACATGCTAAAAATTTGGCCCATAGCTGGTACACGGTAAAGCCACAAATTTGACCCGTCGCTGCTACCGGGTTAAAAAAGCCTCTTGTGGAAGTTCCTGAGGTTTTCATGGACTGTTTTGTGATGCTGGTGATAGTTTTACACGACATCTGCATCCTGGACGGGGAAAACACCCATGAAAACCCGATGGCCTTGATAAATAGTCGTAATTTGAGCCCGAAACGTTTAGGAATACTACTGCAAGGTGTTTAAGGTCGCCTGGGACAAGGTTCTGGCGGGTATACTTTAAGCCGTGCCTTTTTACACCAAGTTATTTTAAAAGTGTGCCTTGCCTTTCCTTGCCTCTGGGGTCGGGCGGGTAGCCTTAAGAAAAACCTTACTGCCATGATGTCCTTTCACCTCTTATTAATGCCGACTTAACTCTTTTTCTTTCAGCCTCTCGCACAAACAGTCAGAGACACTCGTGCCGTTGTAAGCAAGTGTTCCAGTTTTGAAGGTCTTACTCACACCCTCTCGTGCCTCCCTTGTCCTACCCTCCCCGGCCAGATGGAGAGGTGTTCCCTTAATGCTGTGTGTTGTGTTGTGTTGCACGCCCCTACCCCGTGTTCCCCTCCCCCCGCCCTTCCCTTGGCAGTCACGGTCATCCTCCTCCTCCTCCTCCTCTTCTCTCTTTCTTCATCTTATTCTTTCTCTCCTTCTCTCTACCCGTCTTCCTCTGCCTCACCTATCCCCCCTCTCCTCCTCTTCCTCCTCATCATCATCTTCTCCCTCTTCTTCATCTTCGTCCTTCTCTCCCTTTCTCTCTATCCGTCTTCCTTTGCCTCTCCTACACCCCCTTTCCTCCTCTTCCTCCTCCTACCCCCCCCTCTTCCTCTTCTAAATCTTCTCCCTCTTCATCTTCGTCCTTCTTTCCCCTTCTCTCTATCCGTCTTCCTTTGCTTCTCCTACACCCCCTCTCCTCCTCTTCCTCCTCCTACTCTCCCCCCTCTTCCTCTTCTACATCTTCTCCCTCTTCTTCTTCATCCTCCTCTCCCTCTCTCTCTCTCTCTAGCCGTCTTCCTTTGCTTCTCCTACCCCCCCCTCCTCCTCTTCCTCCTCCTACCCCCCCCTCTTCCTCTTCTACATCTTCTCCCTCTTCTTCTTCGTCCTCCTCTCCCTCTCTCTCTCTCTAGCCGTCTTCCTTTGCCTCTCCTACACCCCCTCTCCTCCTCTTCCTCCTCCTACACAACCCCCTCTTCCTCTTCTGCATCTTCCCCCTCTTCTTCTTCGTCCTCCTCTCCCTCTCTCTCTCTAGCCGTCTTCCTTTGCTTCTCCTAACCCCCCTCCTCTCCTCTTCCTCCTCCATTTCCTCCTCCTCTTCCTCCACCTCCTTCCTAATGCTCCTGAAACTGCATATATTTTGACCACGTATACTTGTGGAAAGACGGTATTTGATTCTCTCTCTTACGATCGTTCCCCTCACACACCCTGCACCGTCCCCTTCCACCCCCTCCCACCCACACCCCCCCCTCTGCACCTCCCACCGTAGCCACAGGAACCTATTCACACGAGTAATTAGTGATTCCAATTCTATCTTAAGCCAATTTACTGGTATCTGTGTCCTCAATTTTTACTATATAGAAAGTATTTTTTATCTATCAATTTAATGATCTCTGTTTTTTTTTATATATACTTTAAGGAAATCGTAGCTTTTATCTCTCTTAGTGTTTCGTAATTTTTCTATATATATATATGTCTGTGTGTATTTCTGTCTTGAAGTATATCTTGTCTTTCATATCTATAATACAATTTTTCGTAGTCATGTTTCTTATCATAATTGTTACGTGTAGTGTTTGTGTGTACGGAATTTCTGTGTATTTATATCTGGACAATGAGTAATGGCTGTGTGTGTGTATGTGTGTGTGTGTGTGTGTGTGTGTGTGTGTGTGTGTGTGTGTGTTGGTACTGGATAAGGTTCAATTGAAAGGACATGGGCAAGACTGGACACAGCCATAGAGAGTATAGAACAGAGAGCATACAATAGAGAGCATGGTAAACCTCATCACAGACGCCATCTTGTTGCCAAAAGAGCCACACATGAGATAGATATTGAGAGACATTTTTTTCGGTAACTGAATATACTTTAACTTTAGTATATGGAAATTGTTCAACTAAAACCTTCAAACTGTGACAAAAATAAGTAATAATAAGCTATTCTGGATTGACAAAAGTAGCTGATAGACATTTCTGAATATCTCTAACACACACACACACACACACACACACACACACACATTATGGTACCAGACCCAATTTGAATTTCCCGCGGCCCTCAGTTACAACATGGCGCCTCTGATAAAGCTGCCCAAACTATCCTACGGCTCTAACAAAACCACTTTAAACACTAGTTACAGCCTCTATTACTTTCGTGTGACAATGAGCGGTGAGTGAGAGCAAGTTAGGGTGACAGGATGTAATGGAACAAACCTGACAAATACTGGAGGGAGATCTTTTGACACGGATGAGTTAAGATAAGAAAGGAGGTTGATATCGAAGTCAAATGTAATGTCTATACTAGGTACGAATAGACAAACTCCCCACCAGAGTAACCATTTGATAGAGTGAATGAATGCGTATAAGAAGACTGAATAAGTATATAGCTAACGGTTTTCTTGCTAACACGAGATACAAGATTAGATTAGTTTCGTAGTCAAATGTTATGTCTAGTATAACACCCAGGCAACCTCCCCACAAGCCTGCCTGACCCTTAACGTTAGGGAAAGAATGCTAGAATGAAAAGACTGATTGGAGGCAGAGGGTAACGGTTTTCCTGCTAACACGGGATACGAGATTAGATTAACACCGTAGTCAAATGTTATGTCTAGTATATCACCCAGGCAGCCTCCCCACAAGACTGCCTGACCCTGAATGTTAGAGAATGAATGCTATAGAAATAATGACTGACTGAGTGAAGGGAGGTAACGGTTTTTCTGATAACACGAGATACAAGATTAGATTAGTTTCGTAGTCAAATGCTGTGTCTAGTATAGCAACCAGGCAACCTCCCCACAAGAGTAACTGACCCCTAATGTTATGAGAATGAATGTTAGAAATGATGACTGAGTGAAGGGGGGTGACGGTTTCCCTGTTAACACGGGATACGAGATTAGATTAACAACGTAGTCAAATGTTGTCTAGTATAGCACCAAGGCAACCTCCCCACAAGAGTAACTGGCCATCGATGTACGAGAATGAATGCTAGAATGACTAACTGAATGTTGGTAGAAGTAACGGTTTTCCTGCTAACTCGGGGTAGGTCAGATTAACATCGTAGACAAATGTGCCTCCCCCGCCTACAAGAGCGACTGACCCCTGGTGTTAAGAGAATGAATGCTCGAGTGACTAACTGAATGCAGGTAGAGGTAACGGTTTTCCTGCTAACACGCCTTTCTATCTCTCTCATTTTCCAGCCACTCGTTCAAGCACTTACCGACACCAATGCCACAGTAAGCCAGTCTCCACAGTACCTAATGACGTGTTTATATTATCATTTCTACCTCGCTTTTGTTGTTGATGTTGTAAGGTGTTGTGCGGAATACTAATTATGGCTGCAGTAAATCGGGCGGCACACACATAACAGCCCCTTGTGTGTGTGTGTGTGTGTGTGTGTATGTGTGTGTGTGTGTGTGTGTGTGTGTGTGTGCTGCCCATCATTAAACATCCTAAAAAAAGCATAAAAACAGTATAAAACAGCATTAAACATCGCCTGCCTGAAGGGTCAATGCTTCCTGATAATTGCTGACCCAGGCGGTGACCCATAAACTCCTCTCTATCTATGTTTAAAGTGACGCCATTAAAGCCAACCTAGAGTGAACCTAATGAACGTGAGCTAACTACTACTTATAAAAACACACATTAAACTATTTGGGTTATTTTTTCTGGTCATCTAAATGTCATGTACGTATATTATCTTATTACCCAAGTTAGGAATCCCTCATCTACCATAGAGTGAAGTTGCAATGCTCAGAAACACATTAAATTTCAATGGTTGCTATTCTGGTAATCTAAATGTACTGTACGTTAACTAGAATCAATTTTATCATCCTATTCATGTTATTACCCGAGTTTTGTCCGTTACGTATACCAAAGGGTGAAAATTCAATACTCAAACACACATTTAACTAATTTGCTTGCTATTCTGGTAATCTAAATGTACTGTACCTAACTATAATCAATACTCCATGTCATACACAAGTTGGAAGTCCCGTTCGTACAATAGAGAGAAAATACAACTCTCTAACACAATTCACATTCATATTTAACTTTTTTGCTTGCTATTCAGGTAATCCAAATGTACTGTACGTTACCTAGAATCAATATCATCATCTTATTCACCATATTACCCAAGTTAGAAGTCATTAACGTACCATAGAGTGAAGACGCGACCTTCAACCACGAACGACACGAGCACTCGACACGGGAACACATAACAATGAGGCCCCAAGGGTGGTGGCTTGCCGGGCGGAGGGCGGAGCGAAGCGGCGGTTGGCGGGCACAGCTGTGAGGTCTTTAACAAGCACTCAGGTCACGTGACTACTTACCTACCTAACTAGTCTCCCTTCCTTCACATCTCTCCATCCTTCTCTCCCTCATTTTCCTTTCCTTTCTTCCCTTTCCATCCCCTCCCTCCCAACTTTCTCCCTTTTCCTTTATCTCCGTCGTATACCTTTCCTTCCGTATACTTCCCTCCTCCTCCTCCTCCTCCTCTCTCTCTCCCTCCCTCTCTCTCACTCTCCCCTCTACTACTCAGGTCACGTGACTACTTACCTACCTACAGTCTGCCGTCGTTTCCTATCAATCAAGAGACGTTTTGAAGTCACTTTTTCAACATGGGGCGGATCAAGACACTTCTCCATTCCTGACTCGTGACGCCTTCACTAACTAGTCTCCTGTTTTTCAATATTAGCCAACACTCCTATCATAGCCACCCTTGCAATAACTGTCCGGTGCTTAGTCTTAACACCTGGCGCGAGGGAAGAAGTCACGCATCCACTCACCTTCACACACACACACACACACACACACGGGCGACCCTCACTCCCAGCCCTCACACCCTCACGATCCAGAAATGTTACTCGCGGAAAATTAAATTAGTATGAATGATAACCTGAATTGTATTACGTGTTTTCAGTCCACTTTTTACCTTCTTGAATTGGTTTAACGTTTGAAACTGATGAGAATTATTATGGAACGCTGTTGAGTAGTTTGGATTTGAAGTTTTAAATAGATAAATAAGGGAGAATGTACAAGTTTGGAATAGGCTTGTAAATCGATCGACTGAAATATATTTGTCTATTACCATTAACTATTACCACCTCCATCACCAGTAGTACCAACCATCACCACCACCACCACCACCACCAGTGATATCATACACATATACACACCACTAATACTACCACAACTGTCACCACCATCATCAATACTACCACAATCATTACCACCAGCACCACCACCACCACAACCACCTCACACCACTACCACCACCACCATTTCAATCAACACCCTTACAACTCAACACCACTATCATCACCACCATCACCATTCAACATCACCCTAACACCACCACCATCATCATCACCACGACTTTAAGAGCACCACCACCACCACCACCGCCACTCCCCGTCACGTGGCAAGACTCCGTTATCTCGCCCCCTCATGATCTCTTGGGAACCTAAAAGTGAACGTAAAAGTGAATGTAAGCATAAAGTAGTACGTTCTCACCTCTAATAACGCCAGATGAACGTCATATTATTCTCTCTCTCTCTCTCTCTCTCTCTCTCTCTCTCTCTCTCTCTCTCTCTCTCTCCATCTATCTATCTATCTATCTATGCATGAAACTCGCTAAAACCCTCAAATCTAAAGAAAAAAACAAAAGTGACCCTAAAATAAAAAAGAAGAATGATAAGAAAAAACAAATAATAATACGAGCATAAAATAAGAATGAATACTAAACCTAACACTAACATTATCTTATTCCTTTCTCTGTCTGTGTCCTGTTCGTAACGTGTTGTGGTGCATGCGTAGTGGGTCTGAATATACGTTGTAGTTCTAACGTAACAAGCTGTAACGTTATAAGAATCTCCATACAACATAACACACACACACACACACACACACACACACACACACACACACACACACACATGCAGAGGTGTTTTATTAGAGGCAGTGTTGAGTTAGTGTTCAGGACGCAGCGGCCGTGAGGGACATTGTATATATGGGAAGGGTGAGAGAGGGAAAGGGAGAGAGAGAGGGACATAGAGAGGGAGGGAGAGAGAGGCTGCTGGAAGGTTAGAGTATTGGACTGTGGATCCTAGATGACATTCGGTATATATAGAGACAGATTAGGGTAGAAATAGGGACTTGGAGACTGTTATATAAGCGATCGAGGATTTTGAAGTGTTAGAAAGAAGTAATGAGGTGAAGGAGAGATAGGAGAACAAAGGTAAGGATTTGCTGGAAAACTTGCAGTATTGAATTTAATTTTCCAAGGTGACATTCGGTTTATACAGAGGCAAAGTAGAGATAGGGGCTTCGTATGTTAGAGAGATATAGTGACTGAGAGGGACAAAGAGTATAGGCTGGGAGATTTGCAGTATACTATTTAAGGGTACACTGTGACATTTCGGTTTATATAGCAGCAGAGTAGGGTAGAGATAAGGACTTTGAGAGTGTTAGAGCGGTACGGTGGTGAATCACTTGGAGGGAATGTATGACAGAGGCTGGGAGAGTTGCATTATAGGATTGTGGGACCAAGGCAGAGGAGAGGAGAGAGCTAGGCTTAGAGAGTGTTAGAGAGAGGTACGAAAGATCAACTGACGAAGGAACTAAGGCAAAAACAGAATCGAGGTACATGGAAAATATTGCAAGGAGATAGAAAAGGAACAACTGGAAGAGTATATAGGGCAGGACTTGGAAGAGTGATACAGAAAGGTACATACATATAGTGGTAGTAGAGGTCAGTGATGGAGAGGGATGACTTAGCGTAGGAAGCAAGGGGGAAAAAAATGAAAAAAAGAGCTATACACGGAAAGATTATACAGAGGGAACAAATCAGGAATACCGGGAAATGATGGAGAGGAACAGATGAGTATAGACAGGAATAGAGGAGAAATAGATAGTGATGAAGAAGAATGCTTAGGGATGAGATGTAGGTCAGATATATAGTCAGGATATAGAGTAAGGAAAAGAAAGCGAATAAAATTAAACCATAAGGAAAAAGTTACAAACACAAAACACCCCCCCCAAAAAAAAACAGTAAAATCTTCGTAAACCATATAATTTCCGTAGCTTCGAGTTATCTAAAAAGAAAAACACTAAATCAATCCAATAAGTAAAACAAGGCATGCCTCTGTGTGTGTAGGTGCATCTTGTGGCATAGTTAGGTAGTTGATATTTGTTATGTATGGAGTGTGACTATATGTGTGTGTCCGTGTGTGTGTGTGTGTGTGTGTGTGTGTGTGTGTGTGTGAGAGAGAGAGAGAGAGAGATTCTGCCCTTTCCTATCATTATTTCAAGCAGTTTATCGATCAGTTGAGTTAATACTAATCTCTGGTGACCATTTCTTACAGCCAACCGAAGCAGCACGCGAAGACAGTCATTCAATAGTAAGCGAGGTCTAACATTTGATTCATTATGTCCCTCCCCCCCTCGGCCGTTTGCTCCTTCCTTTCATGGGGTCAATGTTGCATGAGAGACGTAAGCTCCTTCCCTCCCTCCCTCCCTCCTCCACAAAGAGAGAATTAACTCCTACACACATTTCTTTTGACCCTGACCCGTAACTCTCAGTCACTATACCTCTCTAACACACGAAGCCCCAATCTCTACTCTGCCTCTGTATAAACCGAATGTCACCTTGGGCCATCAAATTCAATACCGCAAGTTTTCCCGCCAAGCCTTACCTATGTTTCCCTCTCTCTCCTTCACCTCATTACCTCTTTCTAGCACTTTAAAGCCTCGATCTCTCTATCTCTTTCTCTTTTTTTTCTAAATATAGACGTAACAAACAACTTAATGTAGCTTTTTTTTCTTTCATTCTCCACTTACAGAAAATTTAAACTAAAAATTTCAGTGTTATGGTTTTGTTACACACACATACACACACACACACACCTCCCATCCACAAACACCTACACGCACGTACACACACACGCACACGACTTACAAAGGGAGGAGGAGGAGGAGGAGGAGAAGAAGGAGGAGGAACAGGGGGACAAAAACAAACTAAATAACACAGTCACGCCACGCCCCTTCCTCACGACCCTACATGAATATTTAAAAGCTGTTGTCGTGTGTGTGTGTGTGTGTGTGTGTGTGTGTGTGTGTGTGTGTGTGTGTGTGTGTGTGTGTGTGTGTGTGTGTGTGTGTGTGTGTGTGTGTGTGTGTGTGTGTGTGTGTGTGTGTGTGTGTGTGTGTGTGTGTGTGTGTGTGTGTGTGTGTGTGTGTGTGTGTGTGTGTGTGTGTGTGTGTGTGTGTGTGTGTGTGTGTGTGTGTGTGTGTGTGTGTGTGTGTGTGTGTGTGTGTGTGTGTGTGTGTGTGTGTGTGTGTGTGTGTGTGTGTGTGTGTGTGTGTGTGTGTGTGTGTGTGTGTGTGTGTGTGTGTGTGTGTGTGTGTGTGTGTGTGTGTGTGTGTGTGTGTGTGTGTGTGTGTGTGTGTGTGTGTGTGTGTGTGTGTGTGTGTGTGTGTGTGTGTGTGTGTGTGTGTGTGTGTGTGTGTGTGTGTGTGTGTGTGTGTGTGTGTGTGTGTGTGTGTGTGTGTGTGTGTGTGTGTGTGTGTGTGTGTGTGTGTGTGTGTGTGTGTGTGTGTGTGTGTGTGTGTGTGTGTGTGTGTGTGTGTGTGTGTGTGTGTGTGTGTGTGTGTGTGTGTGTGTGTGTGTGTGTGTACTTGTGTGTGTGTGTGTGTGTGTGTGTGTGTGTGTGTGTGTGTGTGTGTGTGTTTCTTCTTTCTCTTCCTCCAACTCTTTCTCCTCCATCTTCACGATCACTCACTCCCTTCTTCCATTTGTCCTTCTCCTTCTCTTCCTTCCTCTTCACGACCATCACGACCACTTCCTTCCCCCCCTTCATCCTCCTCCTCCTCTTCCTTCTCTTCCTCCTCCTCCTTGTGCAGATACTTTGAGTGAATGATTTTTGAGAGGAAGGAATTAACCTAACCTAACCTACCCTAACCAACCACTGCAGATACTGAGTGAATGGTGCTGGAAGGAACTAGTCTAACCTAACCTAACCTAACCTAACCTAACCATCCTTTGTGCAGACTTACTTACTTACTTAATAAATGATGTACGTACTTTGATGCAGTCCCCCTCTTATCTGTTTCGTTCTCTCTCTAGTGCGTTCTCTTGTTCGTGTTGTCCTTTTCCTTGTATTGTTGTCCTCTCCCTCGGTGTCTTCTCTGGGTATGATCGTGACCTAAGGAGTGGAAAGCTATTACCATTACTATTATTACTACTACTACTATTACTATTACGCCAAACGCCGAACCCTATGGAAGAAGGATTTATCGACGCATTTTGTGTTTGGTTGGAGAGCTTACGAACTCCCTGTATTAGAGTGTATGACTGGCTCTTAGTGTCGCAGCGTCGAACTAATAAACTTGAATGGTTACTAATACTGATTTTCCTCCCTCCCTTCCCCCCCCTTCCCTTCCCTTCCTTCCCTTCCCTCCCCTTCCCTTCCTCCCTCCCTAACAGCCTCGAGAAACAGCAGCCACAGAGCATCCTATTACAGTAAGAATATCTCTCTCTCTCTCTCTCTCTCTCTCTCTCTCTCTCTAATTTTTATATATGTACTCTGGACGTGTATATTTTGCCTAAGTAATAACATCAATATAGGCGAACATTTTGTAGGCCTATACTATTGTTTGTTTCGTGTATCTCTCTTTAAGAATAAATAAATGGCGTAGTAAGTGTATTTTGTAGCGTATTTCGTTGTGTATGTAGTATAAGTGGGTGACGGTATACGTTTCGATGTTGTTGTATATTTGAATCTACGTATTTTTCTATATAGCGTTGTATTTTTGGCTTAGAATACATTACGTTGTTTGCTTTTACCAATACGATGTGCTATCTATCTCTATATCTATCTATCTATCCAACAATATATCTGTCCATCTCATTCTGGTTCGAATATCAATGTAAATCTATGTAAATCTTGTTGTTGTGGCTTAGAATTCACTTCCGTTGTTGTTTTCTCTATCAATACGGTGTGCTCTCTCTCTCTCTCTCTCTCTCTCTCTCTCTCTCTCTCCCCGGCAATGCATTTTACAGCCGCTTCGTTCTTTTTATAGCGTTCCCTGTGACGTCTTCAGTGTAAGCCCCATCGCCTCCCTCTCCCCCGTTTTCTTCGGTTCAACGCCTCCTCCTCCTCCTCCTCTTCCTCCAGCCGCTTGTCATCTCTCCCTTTCCCCTTCTCTCTCTCTCGGTAAATGGCCTCTCTCCACCCTCTCTCTTTGCTCCCTTCAGTCTTAGTATATGTGTGTGTACGTGTGTGTGTGTTCTCTGTTGTTTCTTGTTTCTCCTGTGTGGGTGTGTGATGTGTTTTCTTGCCTCTCTCTCTGGCGTTCAATGTGCCACTTCGGAACCTTGGAATCGCTTACTGGAGACTGTTTATCTGTGTTGATTTGTGGAGTGTTCTCTCTTAATCGGTTTTCTTGGGATGGGATGCTTGAGTTCTTTGTAACTCCTTCTCTTCCCACTTCTTTTCTCCTCCTTTCTCTCTCTCTCTCTCTCTCTCTCTCTCTCTCTCTCTCTCTCTCTCTCTCTCTCTCTCTCTCTCTCTCTCTCTCTCTCTCTCTCTCTCTCTCTCTCTCTCTCTCTCTCTCTCTCTCTCTCTCTCTGGCGTTCAATGTGCCACTTCGAAGCCTTGGAATCGCTTATTGGAGACTGTTTATTCATGTTGATTTGTGGAGTGTTGTCTTTTAACCGGTTTTCTTGGGATGGGATGCTTGATTTATTTGCATCTCCTTCCCTTCCCACTTCTATTCTCCTCCTCATCCTCCTCCTCCTCGTCTGACTCTTTTGTTTCCCGCAGAGAGCCGCCAGCAGACCCCCGAGGCGCCCCCCAGCACCGCCGATGACAGTCAGCAGGTGAGAAGCTCTTCCTCACCCGCCTCTCATCACCCGCCGCCCTCACCATCACCACCACCACCACACCTTGCACCACAATCACGCATTACTTTCTTCTACTTCTCTCTCCTTCCATATACATACATCATCCACTCGTCCCACTCTATTCTCCTTTCTAAAGTTGCTGTTGTCTTTTTATTATTATCTTGTCCCCTTTTCTTCGTTTTCCCTTCCCGTTCCGTCGTATCCGCTATCTGTTTCTCCTGCAAGAGGCGGGGGGAGGGACAGGTCAGGTCGCCACGGGTTATTTAGTGGAAGGAATGTCGGCCTGGCAGGTTACGAGCGCAATAAAGATAATATTTACAATCGACATTCCTCCGCCGGCCGGGACATCCGACGGGAAACTTATATTGTTACTCGTCTCTCGTTTCCCTGATGACCATATTCCTGAAGACTCGACTCCAAGACAAAATAAAGAACAAAGACATCTCGCAACGTTTTTCTTTTGTTTGTGTGTGTGTGTGTTTCTTTGTATGGATCAGAAACACACAAACATTTCATAAGGCTTCCGTAGAGGTTGTGTTAGTATTTCCAAGGGTAGTGTCGTGACCCCAGTGATAGTTTGACAAGGCTTCCGCACCATAAGCGTGAAAGACTCATTCGAACTCTACTAATCTCCTCTGTGGCCTTTGGAAATAGTTGTGAGAGCCGAAAGCGTCTGAGAATAAGGGACGTGGCTACATATTTTTCTGTGTGTTTCTTTCTGAGGCTTTTGTAGAGGCTGTGTAGTATTTCCAGGGGTAGTATCATTACCTAGTGGTAGTTTGAGGCATGAGAACCCGACTGATCTCCTTTGCGGCCTTCGGAAATCGTTGTTGTGGGAGCCGAAAGCGTCTGAGAATACGAACCTCACCTACGAACTCGCGAGGCAGAGACGCCCAAGAGAGCAACAGTCCGCCGCGACCCAACACTGTAGCGACCCGAGGAAGCTCTCCGAAAAACTTCCACAAGGGATCGGTGACTCTTGTGGGAGGTGATCGCATCCTACTGGTACCCTTGATCCTCCTTCTTGATCCTCCTCAACACACACTCGATCCCTCCCCCGCCCTGGCTGAACGGTTGATGGCTTCGTCCCGCGGCATCGATCGTGTGACGGGACGAGTGAGGGGAGGGTGGGAGAGAGGGAGAGGAGGGGAGGGGTAATAGCTCCAGGAAGTGACTTAAGTCGTTTCAGACGTTGTTGTTCTCTCTCTCTCTCTCTCTCTCTCTCTCTCTCTCTCTCTCTCTCTCTCTCTCTCTCTCTCTCTCTCTCTCTCTCTCTCTCTCTCTCTCTCTCTCTCTCTCTCTCTCTCTCTCTCTCTCTCTCTCTCTCTCTCTCTCTCTGTGTGTGTGTGTGTGTGTGTGTGTGTGTGTGTGTGTGTGTAAGAAAGAGTCCCGCCCGCCACCACAAGCTGAAATTTTTCAGTCACCGCCGAGTGGCCTAAGACTACCCACATGCTGTCCTGAAGACCACCTATCAACCCGGACTCCAGACCCCCTCTTAAAGAGAGGATCAAAGATGAGCTCGGGGGGGCAGAATGAGCCAAGCAAGATGGCGCCACTATAAACACTTGCCTGCGCCATAGGTGGAAACGTAAAAAAAAGTGGTATTCCTGATCCATCAAAAAAAATCATACTAAAACTTTCTAACAAGGCACAGCGGCCGTCGTAACCAAGGGAGGCGATACAAACTGACACTGAGCGAAACTTCTTCCCCCATCGAGCTGCCGATCACAGGAACAGACTGAACGCGGATGTTGTTAGTTCAGAAGCGGTTAAGCCGTGCAAAAAAATGGGTAGATCAATATTTCCGAGGCAACGAAGCTATTCTAAGATCCTCCCTCGAGCTAGCAGACTTTACGTTAGCTGTTTATTCTACGGTTGGTATTATTAGAAGCTTCCAACTCTCTTGCCAAGTATTTCCAGAGGCCGAGAAGGAGATTAATCGGGTCCTAATGAGTAGTTTTGTGGATTTATGTTATCGAAGCTTTTTCGAACTACCACCAGGGTCATAAAAGTACTCATGGAAAAACACACAAAAATCCTATACCAAAGCCTTGCCAAATATGTGAGATGGGGCGCCGAAATGTTTAAGCATGTGGTCCTATGTCTACGCTTTCTCGCCTTCGTTGCTGTCGTAGTCCCCCTCCTCGTCCTCCTCCTCCTGCTGTTGTCCATGTTCCTCTTCATCATCATCCACATCCTCATTGTCTTTTTTTTCCCCATCGCTGTCTTCTTTATCCTCCCGGCTTTGTCCCTCGCCCTTCTCCCGGCAGTGATCAGCGGAGGCCGGTGATCAAAGCGGCACAAACTAACGCCTCACACCCGTCGCTTACACTCCTGCAGGCCGGCGGGATGGTTCTGACGCCCATGTGGGTGGTGAGACTGTCCGCCAGCCTGGGCATCCTGGGAGGCGCCTTCCTCTTCTCCGGCGTCAGCGTGCTCACCAACAGCTTCGGCCAGTCGTACCCGCGGGGCGAGGGACAGGACAAGACTTCAGGCAACATTTTCCTTGCCATTGGATGTAAGTTTTTCCATTGACTCTCCAGCGAGAGATGAGTAGAATATATAAACACTATGTAAATACCTTTGGCTTGAAGATAGTTATTGTAGGTAGATTTACTAGGTTTACACTCAATATAATGTCCACAGTACAGATATTTCATTTCGGCAAAGCAATGTAGTGAATGTCGGTCATCCACCTCATTAGTAAGGATAGTTGCATTGAGTCCATATTGTCTTCAACGTACGAATTCTTCGCAATAAAGGAGACTGAGTGATAGTGCTGATGGTCAGGTGATGTAGAGGCTTTAGGGCTCGTCTAGCTAACTTGTGTCTTAAGCGTTCCCTAGGCGGCCTCTCACGCCATGTCTCGCGTCCAGGCATGTTACTGGCGGTCTCGGCCGGCCTGGGCTACTACGGCTGTCGGAAACGCAAGAAGAAACAAGACGACGACGCCAGTGACAGCGGGAGGGTGCTGAGCTTCGCCCCGGCACTCTCCACCACGGCCGACATGTTCCCCTGGCCCTCTACGCCTTCGCACCAGAACCAACCCTTCGGTTCACCCTACGCCACGCCCGCCGCCGGGGAACCCGCCTTCAACTCAGCCTATGCTAATTCCGGGGCAGAGCCGCTACCCAGCTCCCCGTACTCCACGCTTGCAGGAGAACAACAAGCCTTCGCTTCAGCCTCCTCCCCCAACGGGGAAGGCCCCGCCTCACTCCCGGGCTCCTCCTCCTCGGGCGCCGCCCCGGGGGCCTCGCCGCACACCCGGGTCGCCGCCGCCGGCGCCACCGCCGCCGATGCCGCCACCGCCGCCGCCGCGGTGAGTCAGCAGGAGCAGCCGGAGGGCCCCGGCGAGGCGTCCCCCGCCGCCTTGTCTGATCCATCCCCGACCCTGTTCCCCGCGGCCTAGGCTCCGGGCGGGGCAGGAGGTGCTACTCTTCCAGCGTCCAGCGAGGCCCGTCAAGGCTTTCACTGGTATTTCTTATGTAGGATTTTGTATTACATAAAATAACTCTATTCTTCTATGTGAGAAAAAGGTATTTGTTAATTCTTGTTGATGCTAACGATGCGATATCTATTTACCTCTCTGGGTTCGATACATGGATATTCATATCTATAGGTTGCATACAATAACGAATATATCATATATAAATCATGTTTGATGTATATGTTAGAGCGCCTGGCTCAGGGGCTGAGCCAGGCGGTGGATCGCCCGGCGCCGCGGCCCCGACCTGATGGCCGACGGCAGTCCCGCACGCCCGCACCCTGCGGGGGGCGGAGGCGGCAGTGCCTGGCGCGGGGCGGCGAGCAGAAGCCGCCGCGCCAAGTCTCACACCAGCTGAGCCCCGCCACGGAGAGAACAGCGCCCCGCCGCATGCGACAGAGAAAAACACAAGACTCATTTCAGAGTGGTGGCCAAGCCTTGATGAGGTGAAACCTTAGACGAAGAGGAGACAACCTTCTAGCAGCACCCTGCCGAATATTTTAGATACAAAAGTTTTTTTTTTTCATGAAGCAAAGATAAAAGATGGGTAGTTTTGTAGCATTTTATCGTGCCTCGTGCTTGCCACCTGCACGTTTCATTCACAGTCTGCAGCTCCAAAAACAAACAGGTTTAAATTGGAAGAGTCGAGCTTTGGAAGGTTCCAATTTTGTCGTCTAACTGTGATGGCGCCGGGCACACGCGACGCACACTGTTGCTGCTCAGCGGTACGGGCGCGGCTGACGTGCCGAGCCTCGTGCTGAGCTGCGATGCGCTGCGGCTGCCGGGCGACTGATGGAGGACTTGGGTTGCTGATGCAATACAGACAATCAGGAAAATTTGTTATAAGTGTGTTAATGTGTAAGGAAGCCCCTTATTTCCGGTGACTTTTTGAAAATGGAACCAAATTTTCAAATTTAGGTGTCATGTCATTCCTTTTTGGACACGTTTCCATGTTTGTTTGTGAGACACAGTGCCGGGCCCGGGACCCGGCGGGGACGCGGGGACGCCCGACACACAGGACTCATCACTCCGTTCCCGCTCCACTCCGGAGGCAGCTTCCCGGCGGGCTGGAGACACGCGGCCTCCCGGTGTGGGAAGCCTTCAATATCTCCGTCATACTAGACTTAATTCTATGCACACTGATGAAACTTTCATTAGTATAATAACCAGAAGCTACTTCCACTCTTTAACCATCGCCAGCAGCGCTTCGTAGAGTAACGGCTGTAGACCATAGCATATTTTCAGGCTTTGTAGTGTTGGGGGGGAGGGAGGGCGGGAGGGGGGTGGGAGAGGGCTTCACCAGCCCCAGGTGGCCCGTCAGTGGTCGCGTGCCAAAGCTACCAGTGGTCGAGGGACCGCCTGAACCAGCGTCCGTTCATCCGTACACCTGATATTCACGAGGCCAAATTATGCCGAGCAGCGTCTCGCAGCCGCTTTCCGTTGTCTATTTCGCCACAATTAGTTAGATCGGAGGAACATTCCCACAAGTATTATTTGATCCATTCCCGACGTAATTAAGGTTTTAAGTGCCAATGTAATTATCGTAACGTTAACGGTGATGTAACAAACAATATCCGACCACAGTAATTACGACAGAGTAAAGCCGACGCCAGGCCACCATGATATTCTAATGCCACTCCCGCCCGTCGCGCCCCGAGTGTTTCGTGCCGTCGGTGCCACAGCCGCGGCCCTTCGACCCTGGCCCTCGCCGCCACCCTCAGCGATGGCAGCCGGTAACCTAACTACTGTCTGTGCCTAGATCATCAATGATACCTTTCAGTGCCAAGGCGGGCAGGTGGTCCAGGTGTTGGGGCCAGCACGACACGGCAGATATGACCCACGGGAGGCGGGGCGCGCCGGTACGCCGGGGCTTCGTCCAGGCAGGCGCACACAGGGGACCCAGGGGTAAGCTGGAGGCGGGAAGAGAAAGCGGTTAAATCACCTTTAGGGCTCACACTATATACTAGGCTCTACATAACATACGAGAATATACGTTTTACCTCAACTTCACATAGCGTACGCAGCTTCTTTAGACACTTTTTTTGGCCCCTGGCAAGCGAGCGGCGCCGCGCGGGTCGTGCGGCGGCAGCGATGCGCGGCTGCGGCTTTGGACTGGGCGGTTTCAGTCTTCCTTGGACGTGGATGGTGACTTTATTTCCCTTTCGCAAGCTGTTCTTTTTTCCAGGCCAGCTTCAGGTTAGGCGGCATCAGCGAGTATAGGCCAGGAGAGTCGAGGCGAGGGACTGGCGGGGCAAACGAATGCGTGCTTGTGACATCCTTGCGAGAGAGAGGGAGAGTTCAGTGACGTTCATTTTGTGTAGCATCGTTCGTAGAGGCAGCGCTCGCTCGTTCATTTCAAGCTCAACCCCAAAAACACTTGCTTTAGGGGTTCACGCGTCCCGCCAGCCAGCACTAAATCGAACATATCATCAGGTCGGTATTCTCAGACGCTTCCTCGTTCATCCCACATCAACTATTTCCAAAGGCCGAAGATCAATCGGGTTCTCGTGAGTGCTTGCATAGGTTCATGGTACAGAAGAAGGGTCAAGCTACCACCAGGGTCACGAAAGTAAACCCTGGAAATGCTCCCCAAACCCCTACTAAAGCCTCATCAAATGTGTTTGTTTGGGCACCGAAGCGTTTGAGAATATGGTTCCAGAGTGACACTCCACGTCTTGTCGACTTCCTGCATGAGCTCAGCGTTCCTCTCTGCCCCCGTCACTCCCTCTCCAAGCCTCGCCTCTTCAGCAACAGCGCGTTTCTGTTCCCCAGCCAGCATCATCATCCCCCGCTAGTGCAGGTTAGACAAGCGAAAACACAAACTGCCTGACCGCTAACACTCCCACCTATATATTCAGCCCTTAGAGCCAGATTCGGAGGGGACAAGCATACGTACCACACCCATACACGATACATACATGCATACAGTGTTATCCATCGTTACGTAGCCACACTCTGAGACGCCCCGGTAGCTTCTTTGATTTCTGTTGACTTATTAGTACCAGACGTGTTTGTTGAGGGTTGGCCACGCGCTGACTTGTGATTTTAAGGAGAACGAGATGCTACGTATTGACTGTTAAGGCCTGTGAGAGGTGTGTTTGTGCGTGTGAGTGTGTGTGTGTGTGGGAGGTGAGGTGACTAGCGCGTGGGACCAGTATCATCAGCATGGGTTCTAATTATCGAAGGCAGCAGCGGCGGCACCAATCAAGGCGGGATGACATTCAAGGTAATTGCAAATGTGAATACCGACAAAACTCCCACCCGACAAGCCTACCAGCCGACCAGCCGACCAGCGACGCGTGAACACCCCCGCCAAGCCTTATCGAAGAGACTGTGGCCACGGAAAGCCTTGTTCAGTGGTGGTGCGAGGGGGGAAAGAAAGTCTCTAGTGATCGTTAGTCTACGGAAAGAGAGGACAGCATTTTGAGACGGGACAAGAGGAGTGTTTAGACCAAGGTATTATTGTTGGGGTCATAAGTCAACGGAGATAGAAATAATAGCAGTACTTTGAGACGGGGTATGAGTGAATTATTGTGAAAATCATACTGTTACGGAAAAAGAGAACACAGTGTTTTGAGACGAGGGATAAGAGAAGAGTTTATAACCAGAGTATCAATGTTTAGATCTTAAGGCTACGGAAATATAAATAAAAGAACTGAGACAAAGAGAAGAAGTGAAGTGTTTAGACCAGTATCATTGTGAAAATTATAAGTTTACGAAAAAAAGAGAGATAACTACATTGAGACCGAGTGCAAATTAAGTGTTTATACCAAAGTATTATTGAGATTTTAAGTCTACATAAATAGTAGAGATAACAGTACTTTTGAGACGAAGGTAACAAGTGGAGTGTATATACCAAAGTCTACGGGAAATGAGATACATATAACAATACTTTTGAGACCGAATGGAAGTGAAGTGTTTAAACCAAAGTATCATTGTTGAAATCATAAGTCTACGGAAATAGGGAACAGTATTTTGATACCGAATGCAAGTGAATGTTTTAACCTAAGTATTACGTGGAGAGGAAAGAAAGGAAAAACAAATACAAGAAATAACAGTACATTGAGACGAAGAGAAGTGCGAAGAGTGAAGTGAACCAAGGAAAGAATCAGTGTAGAGAAAATTACATTTAGAAAAAAAGAGAGCATATATCAACCCCAGCATCATTCTTCAGAAAAAAAAATATATTAACCAAACTACCACTCTTGAGAAAAAAATGTATATTAAAAAACACCCTCAAATTAAAATAAGAAAAAAACGATAAATAAAACAACATGAATACCAACATAACCATTTGACTTGATGAAGAAAAAAATATAAAAGTCGACAGAACTATTAATATTATTCTTTGAGGCAACACAACACAACACAACAATAGGAATAAAAGACATTACTTGACGTTGCCTAAGTGTGTTGCTGTACCTACCAAGTGTTCCCAGGGTTGTTAGTGAAGAGGAGGAGAAGGAGGAGGAGGAGAAGGAGGAGGAGGAGAAGGACGGTGATTATGGTAATAATGACGAGGAGGAGGATGATGACAATAATAATAA